>NC_088241.1:67964934-67982434 GCF_036934945.1 Oncorhynchus masou masou | reverse complement strand
ACAGGCCGAGGAGAACTACTGTGCATAGTGTTATCACAGGATGTACAGGCCGAGGAGAACTACTGTGCATAGTGTTATCACAGGATGTACAGGCCGAGGAGAACTACTGTGCATAGTGTTATCACAGGATGTACAGGCCGAGGAGAACTACTGTGCATAGTGTTATCACAGGATGTACAGGCCGAGGAGAACTACTGTGCATAGTGTTATCACAGGATGTACAGGCCGAGGAGAACTACTGTGCATAGTGTTATCACAGGATGTACAGGCCGAGGAGAACTACTGTGTGTAGTGTTATCACAGGATGTACAGGCCGAGGAGAACTACTGTGCATAGTGTTATCACAGGATGTACAGGCCGAGGAGAACTACTGTGCATAGTGTTATCACAGGATGTACAGGCCGAGGAGAACTACTGTGCATAGTGTTGTCACAGGATGTACAGGCCGAGGAGAACTACTGTGCATAGTGTTATCACAGGATGTACAGGCCGAGGAGAACTACTGTGCATAGTGTTATCACAGGATGTACAGGCCGAGGAGAACTACTGTGCATAGTGTTGTCACAGGATGTAGAGGCCGAGGAGAACTACTGTGCATAGTGTTATCACAGGATGTACAGGCCGAGGAGAACTACTGTGCATAGTGTTATCACAGGATGTACAGGCCGAGGAGAACTACTGTGCATAGTGTTATCACAGGATGTACAGGCCGAGGAGAACTACTGTGTGTAGTGTTATCACAGGATGTACAGGCCGAGGAGAACTACTGTGCATAGTGTTGTCACAGGATGTACAGGCCGAGGAGAACTACTGTGCATAGTGTTATCACAGGATGTACAGGCCGAGGAGAACTACTGTGCATAGTGTTATCACAGGATGTACAGGCCGAGGAGAACTACTGTGCATAGTGTTATCACAGGATGTACAGGCCGAGGAGAACTACTGTGTGTAGTGTTATCACAGGATGTACAGGCCGAGGAGAACTACTGTGCATAGTGTTATCACAGGATGTACAGGCCGAGGAGAACTACTGTGCATAGTGTTATCACAGGATGTACAGGCCGAGGAGAACTACTGTGCATAGTGTTATCACAGGATGTACAGGCCGAGGAGAACTACTGTGCATAGTGTTATCACAGGATGTACAGGCCGAGGAGAACTACTGTGCATAGTGTTATCACAGGATATACAGGCCGAGGAGAACTACTGTGCATAGTGTTATCACAGGATATACAGGCCGAGGAGAACTACTGTGCATAGTGTTATCACAGGATCTACAGGCCGAGGAGAGTAAATTAGTATATACAGTTGAAGTCGGATGTTTACATACACCTTAGCCATCTACATTTAATATCAGTTTTACACAATTCTTGACATTTAAGCCAATAAAAGCTCCCTGTTTTAGGTCAGTTAGGATAAACATTTTATTTTAAGAATGTGAAATGTCAGAATAATAGTAGAGAGAATGATTTATTTCAACTTTAATTTCTTTCACACATTCCCAGTGGGTCAGAAGTTTACATACACTCAATTAGTATATTCGTAGCATTGCCTTTAAATTGTTTAACTGGGGTCAATCTTTTCAGGTAGCCTTCCACAAGCTTCCCACAATAAGTTGGGTGAATTTTGGCCCATTCCTCCTGACAGAGCTGGTGTAACGGAGTCATGTTTGTAGGCCTCCTTGCTCACACAAGCTTTATCAATTCTGCCCACAAATTATCTATAGGATTGAGGTCAGGGCTTTAGACAGAGTGGATTATTAAAACATCATTTATCTATAGTGACGATGTTAGCCACCCATTATGCATTGAACTATCCATCTACCCCTCCGTTCATCTACATCACATTCATCTACATCTACATCAATATTTAATGTTGTCTTGGCATCTTTATGGGCTGCTTGCTTTGCTGGTCCATTAAAGGTGATGGGCTCCCCCTCCCCAGCCATATTCCGGCTATCTGCTATCACACATATATCACACACACATACACACACATACACTAAAACTAACCCTAGCTCCTACCACTAACCCTAAAACTAACCCTAGATCCTAACTCCTAACCCCTAACCCTAAAACTAACCCTAGATCCTAACTCCTAACCCTGAAACTAACCCTAGCTCCTAACACCTAACCCTAAAACTAACCCTAGATCCTAACTCCTAACCCTAAAACTAACCCTAGCTCCTAACACCTAACCCTAAAACTAACCCTAGATCCTAACCCCTAACCCTAAAACTAACTCTAGATCCTAACTCCTAAACCTAAAACTAACCCTAGATCCTAACTCCTAACCCTAAAACTAACCCTAGCTCCTAACCCCTAACCCTAAAACTAACCCTAGCTCCTAACCCCTAACCCTAAAACTAACCCTAGCTCCTAACCCCTAACCCTAAAACTAACCCTAGCTCCTAACTCCTAACCCTGAAACTAACCCTAGCTCCTAAATCCTAAACCTGAAACTAACCCTAGATCCTAACCCCTAACCCTAAAACTAACTCTAGATCCTAACTCCTAAACCTAAAACTAACCCTAGATCCTAACTCCTAACCCTAAAACTAACCCTAGCTCCTAACCCCTAACCCTAAAACTAACCCTAGCTCCTAACCCCTAACCCTAAAACTAACCCTAGCTCCTAACCCCTAACCCTAAAACTAACCCTAGCTCCTAACTCCTAACCCTGAAACTAACCCTAGCTCCTAAATCCTAACCCTGAAACTAACCCTAGATCCTAACCACTAACCCTAAAACTAACCCTGGATCCTAACCCCTAACCCTGAAACTAAACCTAGCTCCTAACCCCTAACCCTAAAACTGACCCTAGCTCCTAACCCCTAACCCTAAAACTAACCCTAGCTCCTAACCCCTAACCCTAAAACTAACCCTAGATCCTAACTCCTAACTCCTAACCCTAAAACTAACCCTAGCTCCTAACCCCTAACCCTAAAACTAACCCTAGATCCTAACTCCTAACTCCTAACCCTAAAACTAACCCTAGATCCTAACTCCTAACCACTAACCCTAAAACTAACCCTGGATCCTAACCCCTAACTCAGAAACTAACCCTAGCTCCTAACCCCTAACCCTAAAACTAACCCTAGCTCCTAACTCCTAACCCTGAAACTAACCCTAGCTCCTAAATCCTAACCCTGAAACTAACCCTGGATCCTAACCCCTAACCCTGAAACTAAACCTAGCTCCTAACCCCTAACCCTAAAACTGACCCTAGCTCCTAACCCCTAACCCTAAAACTAACCCTAGCTCCTAACCCCTAACCCTAAAACTAACCCTAGATCCTAACTCCTAACTCCTAACCCTAAAACTAACCCTAGCTCCTAACCCCTAACCCTAAAACTAACCCTAGATCCTAACTCCTAACTCCTAACCCTAAAACTAACCCTAGATCCTAACTCCTAACCACTAACCCTAAAACTAACCCTGGATCCTAACCCCTAACTCAGAAACTAACCCTAGCTCCTAACCCCTAACCCTAAAACTAACCCTAGCTCCTAACCCCTAACCCTAAAACTAACCCTAGCTCCTAACCCTAGATCCTAACTCCTAACCCTGAAACTAACCCTAGCTCCTAAACCCTAACCCTAAAACTAACCCTAGCTCCTAACACCTAACCCTAAAACTAACCCTAGCTCCTAACTCCTAACCCTAAAACTAACCCTAGCTCCTAACTCCTAACCCTGAAACTAACCCTAGCTCCTAACTCCTAACCCTGAAACTAACCCTAGATCATAACCACTAACACTAAAACTAACCCTAGCTCCTAACCCCTAACCCTAAAACTAACCCTAGATCCTAACTCCTAACCCCTAACCCTAAAACTAACCCTAGCTCCTACCACTAACCCTAAAACTAACCCTAGATCCTAACTCCTAACCCCTAACCCTAAAACTAAACCTAGATCCTAACTCCTAACCCTAAAACTAACCCTAGCTCCTAACACCTAACCCTAAAACTAACCCTAGATCCTAACCCCTAACCCTAAAACTTTCTCTAGATCCTAACTCCTAACCCTAAAACTAACCCTAGATCCTAACTCCTAACCCTAAAACTAACCCTAGCTCCTAACCCCTAACCCTAAAACTAACCCTAGCTCCTAACTCCTAACCCTGAAACTAACCCTAGCTCCTAAATCCTAACCCTGAAACTAACCCTAGATCCTAACCACTAACCCTAAAACTAACCCTAGATCCTAACCACTAACCCTAAAACTAACCCTAGCTCCTAACCCCTAACCCTAAAACTAACCCTAGCTCCTAACCCCTAACCCTAAAACTAACCCTAGATCCTAACCCCTAACCCTAAAACTAACCCTAGCTCCTAACCCCTAACCCTAAAACTAACCCTAGCTCCTAACTCCTAACCCTAAAACTAACCCTAGATCCTAACTCCTAACCCTGAAACTAACCCTAGCTCCTAAACCCTAACCCTAAAACTAACCCTAGCTCCTAACCCCTAACCCTAAAACTAACCCTAGCTCCTAACTCCTAACCCTAAAACTAACCCTAGATCCTAACTCCTAACCCTGAAACTAACCCTAGCTCCTAAACCCTAACCCTAAAACTAACCCTAGCTCCTAACACCTAACCCTAAAACTAACCCTAGCTCCTAACTCCTAACCCTAAAACTAACCCTAGCTCCTAACTCCTAACCCTGAAACTAACCCTAGCTCCTAACTCCTAACCCTGAAACTAACCCTAGCTCCTAACTCCTAACCCTGAAACTAACCCTAGATCCTAACCACTAACACTAAAAATAACCCTAGCTCCTAACCCCTAACCCTAAAACTAACCCTAGATCCTAACTCCTAACCCCTAACCCTAAAACTAACCCTAGCTCCTACCACCAACCCTAAAACTAACCCTAGATCCTAACTCCTAACCCCTAACCCTAAAACTAAACCTAGATCCTAACTCCTAACCCTGAAACTAACCCTAGCTCCTAACACCTAACCCTAAAACTAACCCTAGATCCTAACTCCTAACCCTAAAACTAACCCTAGCTCCTAACACCTAACCCTAAAACTAACCCTAGATCCTAACCCCTAACCCTAAAACTAACTCTAGATCCTAACTCCTAACCCTAAAACTAACCCTAGATCCTAACTCCTAACCCTAAAACTAACCCTAGCTCCTAACCCCTAACCCTAAAACTAACCCTAGCTCCTAACTCCTAACCCTGAAACTAACCCTAGCTCCTAAATCCTAACCCTGAAACTAACCCTAGATCCTAACCACTAACCCTAAAACTAACCCTGGATCCTAACCCCTAACCCTGAAACTAACCCTAGCTCCTAACCCCTAACCCTAAAACTAACCCTAGCTCCTAACTCCTAACCCTGAAACTAACCCTAGCTCCTAAATCCTAACCCTGAAAATAACCCTAGATCCTAACCACTAACCCTAAAACTAACCCTGGATCCTAACCCCTAACTCAGAAACTAACCCTAGCTACTAACCCCTAACCCTAAAACTAACCCTAGCTCCTAACCCCTAACCCTAAAACTAACCCTAGCTCCTAACCCTAGATCCTAACTCCTAACCCTGAAACTAACCCTAGCTCCTAACCCCTAACCCTAAAACTAACCCTAGCTCCTAACACCTAACCCTAAAACTAACCCTAGCTCCTATCTCCTAACCCTAAAACTAACCCTAGCTCCTAACTCCTAACCCTGAAACTAACCCTAGCTCCTAACTCCTAACCCTGAAACTAACCCTAGATCCTAACCACTAACACTAAAACAAACCCTAGCTCCTAACCCCTAACCCTAAAACTAACCCTAGATCCTAACTCCTAACCCCTAACCCTAAAACTAACCCTAGATCCGAACTCCTAACCCTAAAACTAACCCTAGCTCCTAACACCTAACCCTAAAACTAACCCTAGATCCTAACCCCTAACCCTAAAACTAACCCTAGATCCTAACTCCTAACCCCTAACCCTAAAACTAACCCTAGATCCTAACTCCTAACCCTGAAACTAACCCTAGCTCCTAACCCCTAACCCTAAAACTAACCCTAGCTCCTAACCCCTAACCCTAAAACTAACCCTAGCTCCTAACCCCTAACCCTAAAACTAACCCTAGATCCTAACTCCTAACTCCTAACCCTAAAACTAACCCTAGCTCCTAACTCCTAACCCTGAAACTAACCCTAGCTCCTAACCCCTAACCCTAAAACTAACCCTAGCTCCTAACCCCTAACCCTAAAACTAACCCTAGATCCTAACCCCTTACCCTAAAACTAACCCTAGCTCCTAACCCCTAACCCTAAAACTAACCCTAGCTCCTAACTCCTAACCCTAAAACTAACCCTAGCTCCTAACCCCTAACCCTAAAACTAAACCTAGCTCCTAACACCTAACCCTGAAACTAACCCTAGATCCTAACTCCTAACCCTAAAACTAACCCTAGCTCCTAACTCCTAACCCTTAAACTAACCCTAGCTCCTAACCCCTAACAATAAAACTAACCCTAGCTCCAACCCCCTAACCCTAAAACTAACCCTAGCTCCTAACACCTAACCCTAAAACTAACCCTAGCTCCTAACTCCTAACCCTAAAACTAACCCTAGCTCCTAACTCCTAACCCTGAAACTAACCCTAGCTCCTAACTCCTAACCCTGAAACTAACCCTAGATCCTAACCCCTAACCCTGAAACTAACCCTAGATCCTAACCCCTAACCCTGAAACTAACCCTAGATCCTAACCCCTAACCCTAAAACTAACCCTAGATCCTACCACTAACCCTGAAAGTAATTCTAACCCCAACACTAAATCTAACCCTAAACCCCTAGAAACAGTATTTTATAGCATAGGTCAACCTGCCAACCAAACCAGTGTAGTTCTCATGGCTCATATATCTATTATCTATGTGAGTATAAATCTAAAGATCATTACCCAACCTGCACCAGTGTAACAGACGTCCAGTGAAGACCAGAAGACTGTCACCAGGGGAACAGATGGTCTCTGCACCAGGGTAATAGTAGGTCTCTGCAACAGGGTAATAGATGGTCTCGTCACCAGGGTAATAGATGGTCTCTGCACCAGGGTAATAGATGGTCTCTGCACCAGGGTAACAGATGGTCTCTGCACCAGGGTAACATATGGTCTCTGCACCAGGGTAACATATGGTCTCTGCACCAAGGTAACAAATGGTCTCTGCACCAGGGTAATAGATGGTCTCTGCACCAGGCTAATAGATTGTCTCTGCACCAGGGTAATAGATGGTCTCTGCACCAGGGTAACAGATGGTCTCTGCACCAGGGTAACAGATGGTCTCTGCACCAGGGTAATAGTAGGTCTCTGCACCAGGGTAATAGTAGGTCTCTGCACCAGGGTAATAGATGGTCTGCACCAGGCTAATAGATGGTCTCTGCACCAGGGTAATAGTAGGTCTCTGCACCAGGGTAATAGTAGGTCTCTGCACCAGGGTAATAGATGGTCTCTGCACCAGGGTAATAGATGGTCTCTGCACCAGGGTAACATATGGTCTCTGCACCAGGGTAATAGATGGTCTCTGCACCAGGGTAATAGATGGTCTCTGCACCAGGGTAACAGATGGTCTCTGCACCAGGGTAATAGATGGTCTCTGCACCAGGGTAACAGATGGTCTCTGCACCAGGGTAACAGATGGTCTCTGCACCAGGGTAACAGATGGTCTCTGCACCAGGGTAATAGATGGTCTCTGCACCAGGGTAACAGATGGTCTCTGCACCAGGGTAATAGATGGTCTCTGCACCAGGGTAACAGATGGTCTCTGCACCAGGGTAACAGATGGTCTCGTCACCAGGGTAACATATGGTCTGGTGACCAGGGTAACAGATGGTCTCTGCACCAGGGTAACAGACGGTCTTGGCACCAGGGTAACAGATGTTCTCTGCACCAGGGTAACAGATGGTCTCTGCACCAGGGTAACAGATGGTATCTGCACCAGGGTAATAGATGGTCTCTGCACCAGGGTAATAGATGGTCTCTGCACCAGGGTAATAGATGGTCTCGTCACCAAGGTAACAGACGGTCTCGGCACCAGGGTAACAGATGGTCTCTGCAACAGGGTAATAGATGGTCTCGTCACCAGGGTAACATATGGTCTGGTGACCAGGGTAATAGATGGTATCTGCACCAGGGTAACAGATGGTCTCTGCTCCAGGGTAATAGATGGTCTCTGCACCAGGGTAACAGATGGTCTCGTCACCAGGGTAACAGATGGTCTCTGCACCAGGGTAATAGATGGTCTCTGCACCAGGGTAATAGATGGTCTCTGCACCAGGGTAATAGATGGTCTCTGCACCAGGGTAATAGATGGTCTCTGCACCAGGGTAACAGATGGTCTCGTCACCAGGGTAACAGATGGTCTCTGCACCAGGGTAATAGATGGTCTTGGATCTTACTTCAAAAACTCTGTAGCTTTGTGTTTTTAAAGAAAGGACTGTCCAGCCAGCCTCCCCAAATTGGTGCTTATTCTGATGACAGACACAAGGAACGTTAGATGTGCAGAACAACTGTATGCAGTATGGCTGTAGATGAGTGATTGGTCTGTTAGAACTCCTTCAGGCTAGGTTCTATTTATCTCAATTTCCGCCTGACGATGATCCATGGCACGAAGCCTCCAGTGATGATTCATGGCACGAAGCCTCCTGCGATGATCCATGGCCCGAAGCCTCCAGCGAGGACTCATGGCACGAAGCCTCCAACGACGGCCTCCAGTCTGGAGCCTCCAGAGACGGCCTCCAGTCCGGCGCCCGCAACGAGTGTGCCCAGTCCGGGGCCCGCAACGAGGGTGCCCAGTCCGGGGTCCACAGCGAAGGTCCCCAGTCCGGAGTCGGCGGCGAGGGTCATCACACCAGAGGTGCCACCAAAGCGGGGTGAGCCAGAGGTGAAGCGGGGTTTACGTCCCGCACCAGAGCCGCCACCGCGGATAGATGCCCACCAGGACCCTCCCCTATTGATTCAGGTTTTGCGGCCGGTACTGTCACGACCTGACCTTAGAGAGCCTTTTTATTTCTCTATTTGGTTAGGTCCAGGTGTGATGTGGGATGGGCATTCTATGTTTTGTTTTTTATGTTTCTTTATTTCTATGTTTTGGCCAGGTATGGTTCTCAATCTGGGACAGCTGTCTATTGTTGTCTCTGATTGCGAATCATACTTATGTAGCCCTTTTTCCCTCCTTTCTTTGTGGGGAATTAACTTTGTTTGAGGCATTGTGCCCTGTAAGTTTCACGGTTGTTTTATTGTTTGTTTTGTTGGTGTAATTTTTATAATAAAAGAAAATGTACGCTCAACAACATGCACCTTGGTCTCCTTCCAACGACGGCTGTGACAAGAAACTGATTTTTTTCTTTTAACAAAGTTTAGCGGTAGCTTTTTGGATTCCTTTCTCTGCATGCTGAATAAATACATTACACAAATCGATGGCGCCAACTAAACAGACGTTTTGGGATATAAAGAAGGATTTTATCGAACAAAACAACACTACATGTTGTCGCTGGGACCCTTTGGATGACAAATCAGAGGAAGATTTTCAAGAAGTAATTGAATATTGAATCACTTTTTGTGTATTTATGAAGCCTGTGCTGTTGGAAAAATATTTTTACGTGGGCCGCCGTCCTCAAACAATCGCATGGCATTTGCTGTAAAGCCTACTTTACACCGAGTGGTTTGGATACTGGATGCTGATTAGCTAAAACAACATTTAGCCATATGATGTTCAGCCCTTTCACTTTGATACATCAACAATAGTTCGACACATAGAAAATAAATATTTAGATGAACCGAAACCAAAAGAACATTGTGAAACAAACAAAGTGGGCGCTTACCTGCTTCACTGAGTGCTGTGCAGGAAAAGGGAAACGTGAGTTTGGGAATAAAACAAAAAACAGAGCTGAACATCATTCCCGGGTCTTTTATGGTTCAGTGAGAAGCATATGGGATTAGAAGCACATGGGATTAGAAGCATATGGGATTAGAAGAATATGGGATTAGAAGAATATGGGATTAGCAGAATATGGGATTAGCAGAATATGGGATTATCAGAATATGGGAGTAGAAGAACATGGGATTATCAGAATATGGGAGTAGAAGAACATGGGATTATCAGAATATGGGAGTAGAAGAACATGGGATTAGCAGAATATGGGATTATCAGAATATGGGAGTAGAAGAACATGGGATTATCAGAATATGGGAGTAGAAGAACATGGGATTATCAGAATATGGGATTAGCAGCTACGCTGGACTCAGAGCTGGTTTGCTCCGATACCATCAACGACCTCCCTCTCAGTCTGGAATATACAGGACACCGAATTCACAACGGACAACAATGTGTCTGACGGCATAATTAAAAAGTTGGAGGGATGCAACAAAGCTACTCACCAGTGAATGGATATTTATGGTGTGTAACTGTTAAAAAAATGTCTGTGAGGAAATGGACTTCGTTTTGAAAACTTCTAGCTATTGAATACAGATCTCTCCGTGATCAATTTGATCGTTTATTAACGTTTACTAATACCTAAACTTGGATTACAGAAGTAGGTTGAAGTGTTTTGTCAAAGTTTATAGGCAACTTTATGAATTTTATAAAATGACGTCGCGTTCGGAAACGTGACTTTTTCCATGGATTTCTCGGTGTTCATAAATGGACATTTTGGGTATATATGGACCGATTTAATCGAAAGAAAAAGACCCAATTGTGATGTTTATGGGACATATAGGAGTGCCAACAAAGAAGCTCGTCAAAGGTAGTGAATGTTTAATATTTTATTTCTGCGTTTTGGGTAGCGCCGGCTACGCTAATTTCTTTATTTACGTCCCTTTTGTGTGTTTCTGGGGGCTGCATGCTATCAGATAATAGCTTCTCATGCTTTCGCCGAAAAGCATTTTACAAATCTGACATGTTGGCTAATTTCACGAGTGTGGCTTGAATTGAGTACCCTGCATGTGAATTTTAATGAAAGTTTGAGTTTTAACGAGTACAATTAGTTGGCGATTTGGTTCCTGTACAGGTACATAATCCTGAAGAAGTTTTTAATGGGTTGGGGGTACATTTAATGGGTTGGGTACATTTAATGGGTTAGGGTTACATTTAATGGGTTAGGGTTACATTTAATGGGTTGGGTACATTTAATGGGTTGGGGTTACATTTAATGGGTTGGGGTTACATTTAATGGGTTGGGGTTACATTTAATGGGTTAGGGTTACATTTAATGGGTTAGGGTTACATTTAATGGGCTGGGTACATTTAATGGGTTGGGGTTACATTTAATGGGTTGGGTACATTTAATGGGTTGGGGTTACATTTAATGGGTTGGGTACATTTAATGGGCTGGGTACATTTAATGGGTTAGGGTTACATTTAATGGGTTAGGGTTACATTTAATGGGCTGGGTACATTTAATGGGTTGGGGTTACATTTAATGGGTTGGGTACATTTAATGGGCTGGGTACATTTAATGGGCTGGGTACATTTAATGGGTTAGGGTTACATTGAATGGGTTAGGGTTACATTTAATGGGCTGGGTACATTTAATGGGTTGGGGTTACATTTAATGGGTTGGGTACATTTAATGGGCTGGGTACATTTAATGGGTTAGGGTTACATTTAATGGGTTGGGGTTACATTTAATGGGTTGGGTACATTTAATGGGCTGGGTACATTTAATGGGTTAGGGTTACATTTAATGGGTTAGGGTTACATTTAATGGGTTGGGGTTACATTTAATGGGTTGGGGTTACATTTAATGGGTTGGGTACATTTAATGGGTTGGGGTTACATTTAATGGGTTAGGGTTACATTTAATGGGTTGGGGTTACATTTAATGGGTTGGGGTTACATTTAATGGGTTGGGTACATTTAATGGGTTGGGGTTACATTTAATGGGTTGGGTACATTTAATGGGCTGGGTACATTTAATGGGTTAGGGTTACATTTAATGGGTTAGGGTTACATTTAATGGGCTGGGTACATTTAATGGGTTGGGGTTACATTTAATGGGTTGGGTACATTTAATGGGCTGGGTACATTTAATGGGTTGGGGTTACATTTAATGGGTTGGGGTTACATTTAATGGGTTGGGGTTACATTTAATGGGTTAGGGTTACATTTAATGGGTTAGGGTTACATTTAATGGGTTGGGGTTACATTTAATGGGTTGGGTACATTTAATGGGTTGGGGTTACATTTAATGGGTTGGGTACATTTAATGGGCTGGGTACATTTAATGGGTTAGGGTTACATTTAATGGGTTAGGGTTACATTTAATGGGCTGGGTACATTTAATGGGTTGGGGTTACATTTAATGGGTTGGGTACATTTAATGGGCTGGGTACATTTAATGGGCTGGGTACATTTAATGGGTTAGGGTTACATTTAATGGGTTAGGGTTACATGTAATGGGTTGGGGTTACATTTAATGGGTTGGGGTTACATTTAATGGGTTGGGTACATTTAATGGGCTGGGTACATTTAATGGGTTAGGGTTACATTTAATGGGTTGGGGTTACATTTAATGGGTTGGGTACATTTAATGGGCTGGGTACATTTAATGGGTTAGGGTTACATTTAATGGGTTGGGGTTACATTTAATGGGTTAGGGTTACATTTAATGGGTTGGGGTTACATTTAATGGGTTGGGGTTACATTTAATGGGTTGGGTACATTTAATGGGTTGGGGTTACATTTAATGGGTTAGGGTTACATTTAATGGGTTGGGGTTACATTTAATGGGTTGGGGTTACATTTAATGGGTTGGGTACTTTTAATGGGTTGGGGTTACATTTAATGGGTTGGGTACATTTAATGGGCTGGGTACATTTAATGGGTTAGGGTTAAATTTAATGGGTTAGGGTTACATTTAATGGGCTGGGTACATTTAATGGGTTGGGGTTACATTTAATGGGTTGGGTACATTTAATGGGCTGGGTACATTTAATGGGCTGGGTACATTTAATGGGTTAGGGTTACATTTAATGGGTTAAGGTTACATTTAATGGGCTGGGTACATTTAATGGGTTGGGGTTACATTTAATGGGTTGGGTACATTTAATGGGTTGGGGTAACATTTAATGGGTTGGGTACATTTAATGGGCTGGGTACATTTAATGGGTTAGGGTTACATTTAATGGGTTAGGGTTACATTTAATGGGCTGGGTACATTTAATGGGTTGGGGTTACATTTAATGGGTTGGGTACATTTAATGGGCTGGGTACATTTAATGGGCTGGGTACATTTAATGGGTTAGGGTTACATTTAATGGGTTAGGGTTACATTTAATGGGTTGGGGTTACATTTAATGGGCTGGGTACATTTAATGGGTTAGGGTTACATTTAATGGGTTGGGGTTACATTTAATGGGTTGGGTACATTTAATGGGCTGGGTACATTTAAAGGGTTAGGGTTACATTTAATGGGTTAGGGTTACATTTAATGGGTTGGGGTTACATTTAATGGGTTAGGGTTACATTTAATGGGTTGGGGTTACATTCAATGGGTTGGGGTTACATTTAATGGGTTAGGGTTACATTTAATGGGTTGGGTACATTTAATGGGTTGGGTACATTTAATGGGTTAGGGTTACATTTAATGGGTTGGGTACATTTAATGGGTTAGGGTTACATTTAATGGGTTGGGGTTACATTTAATGGGTTGGGGTTACATTTAATGGGTTGGGGTTACATTTAATGGGTTAGGGTTACATTTAATGGGTTGGGTACATTTAATGGGCTGGGTACATTTAATGGGTTAGGGTTACATTTAATGGGTTAGGGTTACATTTAATGGGTTGGGTACATTTAATGGGTTGGGGTTACATTTAATGGGTTGGGTACATTTAATGGGCTGGGTACATTTAATGGGTTAGGGTTACATTTAATGGGTTAGGGTTACATTTAATGGGTTGGGGTTACATTTAATGGGTTAGGGTTACATTTAATGGGTTGGGGTTACATTTAATGGGTTGGGTTTACATTTAATGGGTTAAGGTTACATTTAATGGGTTGGGTACATTTCATGGGTTGGGTACATTTAATGGGTTAGGGTTACATTTAATGGGTTGGGTACATTTAATGGGTTAGGGTTACATTTAATGGGTTGGGGTTACATTTAATGGGTTGGGGTTACATTTAATGGGTTGGGGTTACATTTAATGGGTTAGGGTTACATTTAATGGGTTGGGTACATTTAATGGGCTGGGTACATTTAATGGGTTAGGGTTACATTTAATGGGTTAGGGTTACATTTAATGGGTTGGGTACATTTAATGGGTTGGGTACATTTAATGGGTTGGGTACATTTAATGGGTTAGGGTTACATTTAATGGGTTAGGGTTACATTTAATGGGTTGGGTACATTTAATGGGTTGGGTACATTTAATGGGCTGGGTACATTTAATGGGTTGGGTACATTTAATGGGTTGGGGCTACATTTAAAGGGTTAGGGTTACATGTACGGGGTTAGGGTTACATTTAATGGGTTGGGTACATTTAATGGGCTGGGTACATTTAATGGGTTGGGTACATTTAATGGGTTGGGGCTACATTTAAAGGGTTAGGGTTACATGTACGGGGTTAGGGTTACATTTAATGTGTTAAGGTTACATTTAAGGGGTTAGGGTTAAATTTAATGGGCTAGGGTTATGTTTAGTGGGTTAGGGTTAGGGTTACATTTAATGGGTTGGGGTTACATTTAACGGGTTAGTGTTACATTTAATGGGTTGGGGTTAGGGTTACATTTAATGGGTTAGGGTTAGGGTTACATTTAATTGGTTAGGGTTAGGGTTACATTTAATGGGTTAGGGTTAGGGTACATTTAATAGGTTAGGGTTACATTTAATGGGTTAGGGTTAGGGTTACATTTAATGGGTTAGGCTTACATTTAATGGGTTAAGGTTAGGGTTACATTTAATGGGTTAGGGTTACATTTAATGGATAAGGCTTACATTTAATGGGTTAGGGTTAGGGTACATTTAATAGATTAGGTTTACATTTAATGGGTTAGGGTTACATTTAACGGGTTGGGGTTACATGTAATGGGTTAGGGTTACATTACATGGGTTGGGGTTAGTGTTACATTTAATGAGTTAGGGTTAGGGTTACATTGAATGGTTTAGGGTTACATTTAATGGTTTTGGTTTACATTTTACGGGTTAGGGTTACATGTAATGGGTTAGGGTTACATTTAATGGTTTGGGGTTAGGGTTACATTTAATGGGTTAGGGTTACATTTAATTGGTTAGGGTTAGGGTTACATTTAATGGGTTAGTGTTACATTTAACAGGTTGGCGTTACATTTAATTGGTTAGGGTTAGGGTTACATTTAATGGATTAGGGTTACATTTAATTGGTTAGGGTTAGGATACATTTAATATGTTAGGGTTACATTTAATGGGTTAGTGTTAGGGTTACATTTAATGGCTTAAGGTTACATTTAATGGGTTAGGGTTACATTTAACGGGTTAGGGTTACATGTACTGGGTTGGAGTTAGGGTTACATTTAATGGGTTAGAGTTACATTTAATTGGTTAGTGTTAGGGTTACATTTAATGGGTTAGTGTTACATTTAATGTGTTAGGGTTACATTTAACGGGTTAGGGTTATATGTACTGGGTTGGAGTTAGGGTTACATTTAATGGGTTAGAGTTACATTTAATTGGTTAGTGTTAGGGTTACATTTAATGGGTTAGTGTTACATTTAATGTGTTAGGGTTACATTTAACGGGTTAGGGTTACATGTACTGGGTTGGAGTTAGGGTTACATTTAATGGGCTAGAGTGACATTTAATGTGTTAGGGTTACATTTTACGGGTTAGGGTTACATGTAATGGGTTAGGGTTACATTTAATGGTTTGGGGTTAGGGTTACATTTAATGGTTTAGGGTTACATTTAATGGGTTAGGGTTACATGTAATGGGTTAGGGTTACATTTAATGTGTTAGGGTTACATTTTACGGGTTAGGGTTACATGTAATGGGTTAGGGTTACATTTAATGGTTTGGGGTTAGGGTTACATTTAATGGTTTAGGGTTACATTTAATGGGTTAGGGTTACATTTAATGGGTTAGGGCTACATTTAATGGGCTAGGGTTACGTTTAATGCGTTAGGGTTACGTTTAATGGGTTAGGGTTACATTTAATGGGTTAGGGTTACATTTAATGGGTTAGGGTTACGTTTAATGGGTTAGGGTTACATTTAATAGGTTAGGGTTACATTTAATGGGTTAGGGTTAGGGTTACATTTAATGGGTTAGGGTTACATTTAATTGGTTAGGGTTAGGGTTACATTTAATGGATTCGGGTTACATTTAATGGGTTCGGGTTAGGGTTACATTTAATGGGTTAGGGTTACATTTAATGGGTTAGGGTTACATTTAATGGATTAGGGTTAGGGTTACATTTAAAAGGTTAGGGTTACATTTAATGGGTTAGGGTTACATTTAATTAGTTCGGGTTAGGGTTACATTTAATGGATTAGGGTTACATTAAATGGGCTAGGGTTACATTTAATGGGTTAAGGTTAGGGTTACATTTAATGGGTTAGGGTTAGGGTTACATTTAATGGATTAGGGTTATGGGTTACATTGAATGGATTAGGGTTAGGGTTACATTTAATGGCTTAGGGTTACATTTAATGGATTAGGGTTACATTTAATGGGTTAGGGTTAGGGTTACATTTTATGGGTTAGGGTTACATTTAATGGATTATGGTTAGGGTTACATTTAATTGGTTGGGGTTACATTTAATTGGTTAGTGTTAGGGTTACATTTCAGGTAAGCTAGCTAGCTAGCCTGTGGTTATGTTGCATAGTAACCAATCTAGCAACGAGACTTTTGTCCGGACTACTTTTTCTGGCGGAATGCATTTATTATGAATGTATTTATTAAAACAACATTTTCAATTTAGATGAGTAGTTCCGCACCTTAATGTGATGGTAACCAGTTTATAATGGCATTAAGGATCCTCAGTGGTTAGTGGTATATGGCTGATATACCACGGCTATATACCATCTGTCCTGGTGCTAGTTAAATGTATGGTATGCCTATTAATATAATATTGTTCTATATTTTACATTACTAACAATCTGTCCTGGTGCTTGGACAAGAATAGTTTAGATACGCTACCGGTCAATAGTTTTAGAACACTAATTACAGTGTATTTCTTTCTTTTTACTATTTTCTAAATTATAGATTAATACTGAAGACATCAAAAATACGAAATAACACATGTGGAATCAAGTGTAAAATAAAGTTTTCAACAATCCAAATCACCCAGAGATGATCCACGCAGCGAGGGTCCCCAGCCCGGCGTCTACGGCGAGGATCCGCAGTCCAGAGCCCCCGACGAAGATCCACGGGTCTGTGCTACAAGAGCGAACTCAGTGTAAAGAAGGAGGCGGCGTCCAGAAGCAGAGCCGCCACCGAGGGTAGATGCCCACCCAGACCCTCCCCTTTAGGTTTAGGTTTGCGGCCAGGAGTCCACACCTTCGGGGGTCCACA
>NC_088241.1:67947434-67959934 GCF_036934945.1 Oncorhynchus masou masou | reverse complement strand
TTTAAGTCATTTAGCAGACGCTCTTATCCAGAGCGACTTACAAATTGGTGAATTCACCTTCTGACATCCATGCATCTCCATGCATCAACCAGCTATGAGCAGCTGGCTCTCGCTGCACAATAGGAGATCATATTCCGCTCAAACTCTAAATGTCAGGGCTCTCATGAAGTGTTTGATTTGATTTTTTGATTGCATTTGAATTGATGTCAGAGGGGCAATAGAGCGTTGAGTATCAAACCATTAACGACTGGCTGTTAGCAAGTTTGGTAGCGGCATCAGAGCGCAGTTTTGGAGAAGCCTAGTTGTGACTTAATGGTCATGTGGAATTTGTGGCCGATAACAGCCCAAGGCGGGTGGCAGATTTGTTTCTATTAAGGACAAGCTTGAAGGTTTTAAATGGTAAAGTTTTCTATCTGCCTCATGGCAAAATGTGTAGAAAGATATTAACTTTAAAGCTGCAACAACAAAACATATTTCTTCCTGTGTAGAATTGCAGGAAATTAGCTAGCTATTATCGCCGATTATAGCTATTATCGCTGATGCCAAGATGTGGGCCTTTAAAATGTTTCTTCCCAGGGCTCGAGAATTGGTTTGTCTGGCCATGCACTGCTGAAGTGAAATTATGACTGCTGTTTTCACCTCACTGGAGCTATGAAGGGGTCCCTGAGGAATGTGCTATATAACAAAATGCCCAGCTAACAATTCAATGGAGAGAGAGAGAACACTTTTGCAATGTTACCTGTAATGTTCCCCTGATGTTTGAATGTCCAGTTTTCCGTTAGTTATGGGAAGAATTTATGTATGTTAGAAAACACCTCCCAATAACCTATTTAGTTTTGGAGAACATTCCCTAAATGTCAAACAAAACTTACCCGGAATGTAATGTTCTCGACATGTTTCACGGGACGTTGCAAGAACATTCATGTTTCCAGTTTTCTGAGGGTTAGGAGGATATTACATCAACATTGCAACATTGCACACAGAATACGATTCCAACATTTGATGGGAACGTTTGCAAGAATATTCCTGTGTCTTATGTCTGATGACATTTAAAACGTAGGACGTTCTGTCATGTTCACCTCAAGGTTTTTGTCAAATTTCCCAGCTTGTTCAGAGGAAATCTCTGAAGATGTTTTTAGGACATTTCCTGATGGTCCCAAAGAAACATTCTCCAAAAACAAAACAAAAACTAGTTTCTTTCCACACCACCCCTTGTGACTGTTTCCAAGGGCCTGATTGGTGAACCACTGATCCAATCACAGCTCTTTGTCTGTTGGCAAGGTTAGGGACACCCACACACACAGTGCTTCTAACATACAATGTTTTCAACTTACATATTTGACACAACTATCAAAAAACTGGCCACATGGAATGCTATTGCAACGTTCTAATGAAACGTGCCTAGAAAATGAACATCTTACATTCTGAGACCATGGGAAACCGTCTTGTGTTTGGTGGGACGTTGATGGAATATTCTCCTGGGTTCTGGAATATCCTTGCAACGTTCCAATGAAGCTTGCCTATAAAATCTACATATAATATTCTGAGAACATGTTAACATAGTTCTGGGTAAGTTCTGTTTGACGTGACGAATGATCTCTTGGACCTCAAAGGAACGTTACTATGAAAAATGTTAGGGAAATGAAACAGTCCTCTAGTCATCACCAGCTCCCCCTTCTCCTTCCTGCTACCTCCATGCCCAGAAACAAGGGTCAAGTTTGGAACATCAATCACCCAGAGTAGGCGGGGCTTATCAGCAGGTGGCCATTCATGGCTAATTAGAAGTTCTGTGACCACGCCCCCTGGCTTTTGAACGGGGTGTGGTTGTAGGTGCCAGGCGTATCGGTATGTGTCAATAACTGCAAAGCTGCTGGGTTTTTCAAGCTCAACAGTTTCCTGTGTGTATCAAGACTACCAGCCAAAGGACATCCAGCCAACGTGACACAACTGTATTAGGGTCCTCCTGGCGTTCGACACCTTATAGAAAATGGAGGATATTCTGAGGACAAATGGGGAAAGCTCAATATTAGGAAACTGTTATTAATGTTTTGTACACTCAGTGTAGAATGCTCATAGGAATTACTCCATTTGATTTGCCTGATCAGGAACTAGTTTGGTAGATTTCATTAAAAGGGTAAATTCCAAAAGTTGAAGAGTACAGATCACTTTCACATGTAGACCTTAGTCAATGAACGATCATTTAACCTCACACATCACTGCATGACTGATCACACACAGACACACACACACACACACACACACACACACACACACACACACACACACACACACACACACACACACACACACACACACACACACTCTCTCTCTCTCTCTTTCCCACACACCTCCCCACACCACCTCCCAGAGTGTGGTGTTGTTTGTGTAGCCGGGGAGACAGTTGAGTGGTGAGTATAGAACTGGCCTGTGTGTTTTAGTGTGGGTCAACCCCAGGCCAGACCTCCCTGGCTGGCCTCTCAGCCTGCTTCAAGCCCAGGATCTTGCTCAATGTCCACCTGCTGAGAAGGCTTCACATAGATACATTGTTCCTGGTCTGTGGTCCCACTGAGAGTGAGCAGGGAAGTTAAAGTCAACACCGCATATCACACTTCTCTTTGTAGCAGGTCTTTGAGGGTGACCTCCAGGAGAGGACCAGGAGAGGGAAGGAGGCTACGGTATATAACACAGAGTTCATACCATGTGGGCTAGGCTACGCTACAGAGCTACTCAATGCAGACCATGTGGGCTAGGCTACACAGCTACTCACTGCTTACCATGTGGGCTAGGCTACGCTACACAGCTACTCACTGCTTACCATGTGGGCTAGGCTACGCTACACAGCTACTCACTGCTTACCAGGTGGGCTAGGCTACGCTACACAGCTACTCACTGCAGACCAGGTGCGCTAGGCTACGCTACACAACTACTCACTGCTTACCATGTGGGCTACGCTACACAGCTTCTCAATGCAGACCAGGTGGGCTAGGCTATGCTACACAGCTACTCACTGCAGACCAGGTGGGCTAGGCTACGCTACACGGCTACTCAATGCAGACTATTTTACAGAATTAATGTTAACCTGCCAGACGCTTTTAATGTGATGGTGTACAGTAGGATGAGCAGGGTGCTCTTCTGGAGCCTGCAGTTGCTGTAAGAATGCTGAAATGATGCTGTTAGGATGCTGTTAGGCTGCTGTTATCCAGTCCAGTATTATAGCTACTGTATAACTGTGTCTCAAATGACACCCTATTTCGTACCTACTGCACTGCTTTGGACCAGAGCCTTCTCATAATGAATGTACTTAAAAGGGAATAGAGTGCCATTTGAGACCGCAGTAACTGTGTCCTTCTGGTCTAATGGTTCCCTGAGTCCCCTGTGACTGCTGGGGCGGAAGATGGTTAGCACCTCGTTGTTTAGATGTGATAGAGGAGAGAGAAAGAGAGAGAGAGAGTATTATCTACCTCACTTGCTTTGGCAATGTTAACACGTTTCCCATGCCAATAAAGCCCTTGAATTGAATTGAGAGAGAGAGAGAGAGAGAGAGACAGACAGAGAGAGAGAGAGACAGAGAGAGAGAGATTACACATAGAGAGATGTACACATCCTAATACAGGGAAACTCCAGGTAATACAGAAAGGAATGTCTCAATCTGTGTATGTGTAAATGTTGCTAGGAAGGCCGATGTCTGGTAGAGCTGCTGATGGGGGACTGATGGCTATTACAGACTGATAGATAGAACTGTCCATTAACGGAGAGATGGGAGGAAAGCGAGGAAACATTGGAAATGAGAAAACATCATTCTCTCACAGGCCATGCATGGTGAATACATATGTGATGATGATGAGAGAGAGACAGAGAGAGAGAGAGTGAGAGAGAGAGAGACAGAGAGAGAGAGAGAGAGAGAGAGCAGTAATAAAAAATATCGATCAAGATTAGGCAGAATGACTTTTAAACAATCAAATTGACAACCTCTCCTCTGCAGAGTCATTGATGAAGTGTTTTAGCGATGACCAGGAAGACCATTGTTGGAGCCACATGGGTCGCAGCTCTATTTGTGACCCATGGAGCTGGAAACAGAAGAATGTTAAAGGTGATTGAGAAACAACTTATGAATTTTATTTCTCTCTGTAGCCCACTCACTTTCAATATATGAATAATAAATCGTGAAGTATTTTCCATTGTGATAGCGGATTGATTGATTTCCACGCTTTTAAAATATTGCTTTTTTATGATGAGAAGAGAATCTTCCAACCGACCGGATATTTCACTTCATCCCCATATGTCTTAAAATATGCAGGCAGCCAGATTAAAAGTATGTTTACATTGTAATACTTCTTACAGCCAACTTTCTAGCTCCGCCATCCTTACCTTTGACCAAAAACAGCTTCTGGACATCAGAACAGTGATCACGAAACCTCAATTTGGATGAAGAAGTCCAGTTCAACGAATCAACAGCTCTGGACAATCTGTTTACCTGAACCAGCCCCTGATCCCTTGGACTCCGAAGAAGTGGCAGTGAAAGAGAAGCAAATGAGGCGGCGACATGACAAGCGAGCATGTACACCGCCATTGCCTTCTGTTTTGTTGGCGAACATGCAGTCACTGGAGAATAAACTGGATGAGCTCAGTTTGAGACTATCCTATAAACAGGACCTACAAATCTGTAATGTAAAATCTGTATAATGTTTCTCCTGGCTGAAAGAGGACACAAATGTTCCAACCGGAGAATTTCATTGTCTTCAGAAAAGCACTGGAACGAGAAGTAACTCTGTCGGGAGCGCGCGTCATGAGACCAAGACACTCTGCCAGACCACTGACTCAAAGAGGTCTCATGAGCCCCCCCATTATAGTAGAATCCTCAAACCAGTTTCTAAAGATGGTTGACATCTAGTGGAATCCCTAGGAAGTGCAACCTTATCCATATCTCAATGTGTATTCGGTAGTCCAAGCTTTGAAAAACTACAAACCTCAGATGTCCCACTTCCTGGTTGGATTTTTCTCAGGTTTTCGCCTGCCATATGAGTTCTGTTATACTCACAGACATCATTCAAACAGTTTTAGAAATTTCAGAGTGTTTTCTATCCAATACTACTAATAATATGCATATATTAGTATCTGGGACTGAGTAGGAGGCAGTTCACTCTGGGCATGCTATTCATCCAAAAGTGAAAATGCTGCCCCCTATCCCAAAAAGTTTAACAACAGCTGGTGTGCAATCTCTAATGTTAATTACGGAAGTATTGTGTTTTTGCTCACCTGAGTTAGAATGCAGCAATAGAAGCTGTAGACTATTAACCAAGAGAGTTTTCATCTATATTTTTCATAGCTGTCCATTCACCACCACTGATGCACTAAGATTGCACTCAAAGGGCCAAAAGCAATCAGGAAAACACAGTCAGAGGCAGCATTTCTCTTGGCCGGTGATTTAAATGCAGGAAAAGTGAAATCTGTTTCACCCCATATTTTTTTAACAGCAACGAGAGGTGACAAAACTCTCGATCACATTTATTCCACACACAGAAACATGTACTGTACATGGACCATCCCTCACCCTCGCTTTGGCAAAATCAGACCATAACTCTTATCCTCCTGATTCCTGCTTACAAACAAAAACTCAAACAGGAAGTGTATGTTTAGATCAAGGTAAGATGAAGCAGAAGACTGGAATATGTTCCGGAATTCATCTCGAAAACATTGCGTGCATCATAACATCGTCCCCACTGCGGCCACACGCACATACCGTTTCGCGACTGAGCCGTTGTTGCTCCTAGAGGTTTTCACTTCGTTATAACAGCACTTACAGTTGACCGGGGCAGTTCTAGCAGGACATACATTTTACTAAATTACTTGTTGAAAAGGTGGTATCCTATGACGCTGTCACGTTGAGCTCTTCAGTCCAGTCTTCTGAAGGGGGACATACATCTCTCTCCCTCCATATTTTCCATTTCCCTTCCTCATTCTCTCTCTTCCTCCCTCTCTCCCTCCTTTCCTCTCTCTCATTCTCTCTCTTCCTCCCTCTCTCCCTCCTTTCATCTCTCTCATTCTCTCTCTTCCTCCCTCTCTTCCCCTCTCTCTTTCCTTCTCTTTGTTAGACAACAAAAGGAGACAGAAAGTGGTTGAATCGTCCAGAGCTGACGGAAGGAGAAACACTATAGGCAGAATACACATATCATAAGAAATTAGGCTGGCTGGCAAGTACACACACACACACACACACACACATGCGTGCGTGTAAACCATAAACACAGTCATGCATAAGAATTTATGCCTCATGACAGGAACATCTTAACACTATAATATCTATAGAAATGGTTCTCCTCCCCTGACTGAAGAACTCATTATCAATCATGCTTTTTGCAGCCAAACAACAAAAACAAGACAATAATGTTAAGTAATAACCACAATTGTAGTACGGATGAATCCTGAGCTGGAATGTGAAGCTAACTGAAGCTGGAGAGCTTCATAAAACCCTGTGTAGATATTTGCTCCATAGGATCTCTGGAATGTTACGGCCACCAGTAAATCTCCCTTACTACTATCAGAGAGAGAGAGAGAGAGAGAGAGAGAGAGAGAGAGAGAGAGAGAGAGAGAGCGAGAGAGAGAGAGAGAGAGAGAGAGAGAGAGAGAGAGAGAGAGAGAGATGGTGTGTCAAATCAAAAGTTCTTAAATAAATATTATGTGTGTGCGTGTATGCTCAAGGCCTTCCCAGTAAACCCTACATTTTATTTGTGCGCAAAACAGACATAAAATCATAAAAACACAGGGTTCATGTAGGCAAGAGAGAAAAGGATAAAGGAAAGCGGAGAGTGAGAGCAGAGGGGGGTGAGAGAGATAAATAAATAAAAAATGACTGAAGGGAACAGAGTAGAGGAAGAAGAGAGGATAAGTAAGGGGAGGGGGGGCAGAGAGAGAGCGAGAGAGAAAGAGAGGTATTAGTGGTTTCAGCCAGCTGCCAAATGATGCTCTTGATTGCCTGTGTTGTCGTTTGGAAACAGAAGGTGTGAGGGTGATTAGACCGAGGCTCCAGACTGGGGCTCCAGCCCTGATGAACAGATGCTGATAACAAAGACCATGTTCATTGTGGTTAATAGTCAGGCACTGCCAATGGCTGGCTCACTGTCTGCTGAGGATAGGGAAAAACCTGCCAACATAGCTCATCTCCTCCTCTTCTTCTCCTCTTCGTCCCTTCTTCTCTCCCTTGCGCCCTTCGAGATAGGCGCCCTTACTTGGAAAAATCTGCCTCCATAGCTCTTCTCATCCTCACCTCTCCTCATCTCCTCTCCCATCATAGAAGAGAGATAGGCTCTCTACACTAATGTTTGGGATGTACGCTAACATAATGAGCCTGGTATTTGCAAGAAAAGGTAATGATAATCAGTCACAGGGACGGAGTGGAGGGAGGATGGTATGGTACAGGGGAATGATGGTCCTGCCTCTAGGAGTGGAGGGAGGATGGTACGGTTCTGCCTCTAGGAGTGGAGGGAGGATGGTAGGGGACAGGGGAATAATGGTTCTGCCTCTAGGAGTGGAGGGAGGATGGTAGGGTTCAGGGGAATAATGGTTCTGCCTCTAGGAGTGGAGGGAGGATGGTAGGGTTCAGGGGAATAATGGTTCTGCCTCTAGGAGTGGAGGGAGGATGGTATGGTTCAGGGGAATAATGGTTCTGCCTCTAGGAGTGGAGGGAGGTTGGTAGGGGACAGGGGAATAATGGTTCTGCCTCTAGGAGTGGAGGGAGGTTGGTAGGGGACAGGGGAATAATGGTTCTGCCTCTAGGAGTGGAGGGAGGATGGTATGGGACAGGGGAATAATGGTCCTGCCTCTAGGAGTGGAGGGATTGGTATGGGACAGGGGAATAATGGTCCTGCCTCTAGGAGTGGAGGGAGGATGGTATGGGACAGGGGAATAATGGTTCTGCCTCTAGGAGTGGAGGGAGGATGGTATGGTACAGGGGAATAATGGTTCTGCCTCTAGGAGTGGAGGGAGGATGGTAGGGGACAGGGGAATAATGGTTCTGCCTCTAGGAGTGGAGGGAGGATGGTAGGGTTCAGGGGAATAATGGTTCTGCCTCTAGGAGTGGAGGGAGGATGGTATGGTTCAGGGGAATAATGGTTCTGCCTCTAGGAGTGGAGGGAGGTTGGTAGGGGACAGGGGAATAATGGTTCTGCCTCTAGGAGTGGAGGGAGGTTGGTAGGGGACAGGGGAATAATGGTTCTGCCTCTAGGAGTGGAGGGAGGATGGTATGGGACAGGGGAATAATGGTCCTGCCTCTAGGAGTGGAGGGAGGATGGTAGGGGACAGGGGAATAATGGTTCTGCCTCTAGGAGTGGAGGGAGGATGGTATGGTACAGGGGAATAATGGTTCTGCCTCTAGGAGTGGAGGGAGGATGGTAGGGGACAGGGGAATAATGGTTCTGCCTCTAGGAGCCATGTTCATTCAGGAGATGGAGGAGCTGAAAGGCTAGATACGGCTGGAAATAAGGGTGTTACCTTTAAGCTGGTGATTGTTTTTTAATGGTGTTAAAGATGGAGGGACGTTAGCAAAGCAGGACGACATATTGGTTTAAATGGGTATCGCTTTGTTGTTTATCGTATTTATTGTTTATAAAATTAGTTCTTAACTGATTTGCCTGGTTAAATAAAGGTAAAATAAAATCGTATGACTACGATTATTATGTTGCATTAGTAACTACAGTACCAATATACGTTTCTATAACCCAAATGTTGTTAAGTACAGTCGATCTGATATTCTCTCCGCCAAGCGGTAGTGAACATTATGTCCTATTAAGTAAGGAAATAGACATTTGTCTATTAACAACATAGACACTAGTCTATGACAACATAGACACTAGTCTATGACAACATAGACACTACTCTATAACAACACAGGAAATAGACGCTAGTTAAGAGACATCTAGAATCTAGATGACAGCATTGGGATGGCCGTTCCATCGAGTTAGAGAAGGAACAGCCACTCCAGTGGTCTTCTAGATTCTCGATGTCTCTTGTCTAATTTGAAGGAACAGCCACTCCAGTGGTCTTCTAGATTCTCGATGTCTCTTGTCTAATTTGAAGGAACAGCCACTCCAGTGGTCTTCTAGATTCTAGATGTCTCTTGTCTAATTTGAAGGAACAGCCACTCCAGTGGTCTTCTAGATTCTCGATGTCTCTTGTCTAATTTGAAGGAACAGCCACTCCAGTGGTCTTCTAGATTCTAGATGTCTCTTGTCTAATTTGAAGGAACAGCCACTCCAGTGGTCATCTAGATTCTAGATGTCTCTTGTCTAATTTGAAGGAACAGCCACTCCACTGGTCTTCTAGATTCTAGATGTCTCTTGTCTAATTTGAAGGAACAGCCACTCCAGTGGTCATCTAGATTCTAGATGTCTCTTGTCTAATTTGAAGGAACAGCCACTCCAGTGGTCATCTAGATTCTAGATGTCTCTTGTCTAATTTGAAGGAACAGCCACTCCAGTGGTCTTCTAGTTTCTAGATGTCTCTTGTCTAATTTGAAGGAACAGCCACTCCAGTGGTCATCTAGATTCTAGATGTCTCTTGTCTAATTTGAAGGAACAGCCACTCCAGTGGTCATCTAGATTCTAGATGTCTCTTGTCTAATTTGAAGGAACAGCCACTCCAGTGGTCTTCTAGATTCTCGATGTCTCTTGTCTAATTTGAAAGAACAGCCACTCCAGTGGTCATCTAGATTCTAGATGTCTCTTGTCTAATTTGAAGGAACAGCCACTCCAGTGGTCATCTAGATTCTAGATGTCTCTTGTCTAATTTGAAGGAACAGCCACTCCAGTGGTCTTCTAGATTCTAGATGTCTCTTGTCTAATTTGAAGGAACAGCCACTCCAGTGGTCATCTAGATTCTAGATGTCTCTTGTCTAATTTGAAGGAACAGCCACTCCAGTGGTCATCTAGATTCTAGATGTCTCTTGTCTAATTTGAAGGAACAGCCACTCCAGTGGTCATCTAGATTCTAGATGTCTCTTGTCTAATTTGAAGGAACAGCCACTCCAGTGGTCATCTAGATTCTAGATGTCTCTTGTCTAATTTGAAGGAACAGCCACTCCAGTGGTCATCTAGATTCTAGATGTCTCTTGTCTAATTTGAAGGAACGGCCAACCACAGTGCTGTCTTCTAGATTCTAGATGTCTCTTGTCTAATTTGAAGGAACAGCCAACCACAGTGCTGTCTTCTAGATTCTAGATGTCTCTTGTCTAATTTGAAGGAACGGCCAACCACAGTGCTGTCTTCTAGATTCTAGATTTATCTTGTCTAATTTGAAGGAACGGCCAACCACAGTGCTGTCTTCTAGATTCTAGATGTCTCTTGCTTAAATTGAAATAACAGCTACTCAAGTGCTGTCACCTAGAATCAACATGTATCTTGTATAATTTGACGGAAGGCCACCACAGTGCTGTCATCTAGATTCTAGATTTCTCTTGTATAATTTGAAGGAGCGGCCAACCAAAATGACTTGAATCTAGATGACTGCACTGGCGTAGCGCTTCCTTCAAATTAGACAACATAAATCTAGAATCTAGATGACAGCAGTGGAGAATTCATTCCTTCAAATTTGACAAGAGACATCCAGAATCTAAATGACAGCACTGGGGTGGCCGTTCTTTCAAATTAGACAAGAGCATTCTGGAATCTAGATGACAGCACTGGGGTGGCCGTTCTTTCAAATTAGACAAGAGAATTCTGGAATCTAGATGACAGCACTGGGGTGGCCGTTCTTTCAAATTAGACAAGAGAATTCTGGAATCTAGATGACAGCACTGGGTTGGCCGTTCTTTCAAATTAGACAAGAGAATTCTGGAATCTAGATGACAGCACTGCTGTGGCCGTTCTTTCAAATTAGACAAGAGCATCCTGGAATCTAGATGACAGCACTGGGGTGGCCGTTCTTTCAAATTAGTCAAGAGCATTCTGGAATCTAGATGACAGCACTGGGGTGGCCGTTCTATCAAATTTGACAAGAGCATTCTGGAATCTAGATGACAGCACTGGGGTGGCCGTTCTTTCAAATTAGACAAGAGCATTCTGGAATCTAGATGACAGCACTGAGGTGGCCATTCTTTCAAATTAGACAATAGAATTCTGGAATCTAGATGACAGCACTGGGGTGGCCGTTCTATCAAATTTGACAAGAGCATTCTGGAATCTAGATGACAGCACTGGGGTGGCCGTTCTTTCAAATTAGACAAGAGCATTCTGGAATCTAGATGACAGCACTGGGGTGGCCGTTCTTTCAAATTAGACAAGAGAATTCTGGAATCTAGATGACAGCACTGGGGTGGCCGTTCTTTCAAATTAAAAGACTAGTTAAGTGTCATATTCCCCATGGTGCTGTTCTGTCTGAGGCAGGCGTCAGCCGCTGCTGTTTAATGTACACTCATGCCCCATCTACTCTCCTCTCCATTATCCCCCCTCTCCATCCACACCTCCATCTCATGCACTCTTTCCCCGGCAGGCCCCATGCTGGCCATCTCTATTTATTGAATACATCTTCTGCTCTGAAAACATTTTTCCACCTGAGCTGTTACTTGCAACTTTTATGGCCGTGGTTGCACACAGGGACGTGGAAAGACGAGAGAAGAGAGAGAGAAAGGGTAGGTGAAGGTTAGAGGGGAGAGTAGACTGGGAGAGAGAGTGCAAAGGAAAGAGAGGGAATAGGAGAAATAGGCAGAGGGGAGAGAGAGCTTAAGAGAGATGGAGAGAGGAGATAGAGAGAGAAGGGGGAGGGGGGCCCTTGTATTTTTATCATATGCTTCACGCACTGGCGAACCTGGGCCATCTAGCCCTTTAGTGAACTAACAGGAGAGATGAGTGAGGGTTGGTCATTGGTTGTTTCTTTTTTCTATATTATTTAAGAGGAGCGATAGCAGTGCCTGGTGATGTTCCCATTTCACTTCATAACAACAAGTCAATAGCAGGCCACCCTCTGGGCCTGGGGGAAATGACGAGAGACGGGGGAGGCAGGAGAAGGTAAGGGGGGAAGATGGGGGACAAGGTGAAGGATGGACGAGAGAAGGGGGAAGACGGGGGAGGCAGGGGAGGCAGGAGGACGTAACAGGAAAGACGGAGGGAGACAGGCGAGGCAGGAGGAGAGAAGGGGGGAAGACAGACAGGGGAGTCAGGGGCAGAGAAAGGGGGAAGACAAACAGGGGAGGCAGGAGGAGAGATGGAGGGAAGACAGACATGGGAGTCAGGAGGAGAGAAGGGGGTCATTTAGAAGGGTAAGTAAAAAACAGCCCGAACATAATAAACAGAACTATGTATAATTTAGTACTATTTATTTCAAGAGATTAACTTTAAAAGGCCTCCAATTCAACAAAAGCAGACACAAGATGAAGACATGGACGGTTGTATTCTCCCGGTAAACATTGTTAATTGTGAACCAGTCTTTTCAGACCAGGTGAAGTCCTATCAGAGACAGGTCAAAATGACATACAAGGTCTAATCCTCCTCCAGATGTAAAATAACAGGCTG
>NC_088241.1:67885200-67947334 GCF_036934945.1 Oncorhynchus masou masou | reverse complement strand
AACTCTTCCAGTCAGGCCCTTTCAGTAACTATTCCAGTCAGGCCCTTTCAGTAACTATTCCAGTAACTCTTCCAGTCAGGCCCTTTCAGCATTTCTTCCAGTCAGGCCCTTTCAGTAACTCTTCCAGTCAGGCCCTTTCAGTAACTCTTCCAGTCAGGCCCTTTCAGTAACTCTTCCAGTCAGGCCCTTCCAGTAACTCCTCCAGTAACTCCTCCAGTCAGGCTCTTTCAGTAACTCTTCCAGTCAGGCCCTTTCAGTAACTCTTCCAGTCAGGCCCTTTCAGTAACTCTTCCAGTCAGGCTCCTCCAGTAACTCCTCCAGTCAGGCTCTTTCAGTAACTCTTCCAGTCAGGCCCTTTCAGTAACTCTTCCAGTCAGGCTCCTCCAGTAACTCCTCCAGTCAGGCTCTTTCAGTAACTCTTCCAGTCAGGCCCTTTCAGTAACTCTTCCAGTCACCTTTCCAGGCTCAACCAGTCACTCTTTATTTCAATGTATTTTTAATTTCTTTAACACCTCCACCACCACCTCTTCAGAGGACAAATATTTTAGTTTTTTACAGCTTTTTTGCTACATATACATACATTTTACGTACGTGGTGCTTTTATATGAAGCAGTCATATAACAATAATACATTACCTAACGTAAACATTTTTTCCCAACCCTCAGCCCATCCCACCTATCACCATAGACCTCAACTCCTTATTCCCACCCCCTCAGCCACTCTCAGCCCATCCCACCTATCACCATAGACCTCAGCTCCTTATTCCCACCCCCTCAGCCACTCTCAGCCCATCCCGCCTATCACCATAGACCTCAGCTCCTTAATCCCACATCTCAGCCATCTCTCAGCCCATCCCACCTATCACCATAGACCTCAGCTCTTTAATCCCTCCCCCTCAGCCATTCTCAGCCCATCCCACCTATCACCATAGACCTCAGCTCCTTAATCCCACCCCCTCAGCCTCTCAGCCCATCCCACCTATCACCATAGACCTCAGCTCCTTAATCCCACCCCCTCAGCCTCTATCAGCCCATCCACCTATCACCATAGACCTCAGCTCCTTAATCCCACCCCCCGAAAAGAAAGCCTCTCTCAACCCATCCCACCTATCACCATAGACCTCAGCTCCTTAATCCCACCCCCTCAGCCACTCTCTGCCCATCCACAATCCCTGAGCCTCCAGCTCCTTAATCCCACCCCCTCAGCCACTCTCTTCCCATCCCACCTATCACCATAGACCTCCAACTCCTTAATCCCACCCCCTCAGCCACTCTCTGCCCATCCCACCTATCACCATAGACCTCAGCTCTTTAATCCCACCCCTCAGCCACTCTCTGCCCATCCCACCTATCACCATAGACCACCCTCATTTGGTTTCCATGTGCCGTATATTTAAAATCATGTGATGTTTTACAACCTTTTTTAACCTTTGTAATCCTATAGTCTCCACAGATTGCGAGCTAAAAATGAAAAACCTTTTCTAGGAGTATTATATTATCTATTGATTGACTATGGCTTTCTAAATCACCCAACACTGCTATTTGTAAGGTTCATTTTAAGTGCATTTGTATTTTTTTGAACCATTCCTGAACCTGTGACCAGAAACAAGCTTCTGGGGCAATACCCAGAATAAATTATCTATTGATTCTGTCTCTTCGTAACTAAATCTACTGAGCTGAGATTGTTCTATGCCCCATACATATAGCATTCTGTTGGTGGCAAGAATTTTACATAATAATTTAAATTGAAAAACAAAGTGTTGAGTCAAGTGTCATTTTTACAGTTCATTAACCATGTGCCATGGATTTGGTACATCAAACAACTCCTCCTATTTATTCTGCAACCTGTATGGTGCAGCTGTCAACATTATTGTCCTCAGATGAAAACTGGTATATTTTTCTATTTGTACCAGTTCCATTCAGCCAATTTGTATCTTTAATATATGGCAGGCAAACATCCCATATACTTTCGATTACTGCGTATGTGACATAACTCCCTCTGTTTAAATTCATAATATCAGTAATAAATATAATACCATTTTTTTTAAATCCATAAAGAATGTTTTTTTGTTAATCATATATTTGATCTTAACCATTACATTTTGTTGTAATATTTGTTCTATCTTTTTCTGAGGATAAAACTGAAACTGTAACCAGCTTTGTATGGCTTTGTTAACAAAAGCGCAATAATTTAATCAAAATTTAATTTTCAATTAGTCAGAAATGAGAAGTTGTAATCTGTATGTAGGAAAAAGGCTATTTTTGAACAAAGGATGAGCCTTTCTTAATAATCTACTGGAGAACCATTTGGGGTTTAAGTATAATTTATGTATGAGTGAAGGTTTTAGTGAGAGGTTTAAAAGCTTTAATATTTAATAATTTTTTAGACCACCCAAACTCATAGTCATTACATAAACAGGCACATTTAATTTGGTCTGGATTAGCATTCCTAATAAAAAGGAAATCTTTTTTTGCTCATAGGATTTAAAAAAATGAGTAATCTGGAGTAGGCAGTGCCATTGGTAAGTAAGTAAATCAGATCGACCAAAGAATTAAAACTCTTAAGGATCTGCCCTCTTTTTTCAATTTTCTCCTAAAATGACATACCCAAATCCTAACTGCCTGTAGCTCAGAACCTGAAGCAAGGACATGCGTAGTCTTGGTACCATTTGAAAGGAAACACTGACGTTTTTTGAAATGTGATAGGAATGCAGGAGAATATAACACAATAGATCTGGTAAAAAGATAATACAAAGAAAAAAACAAACCGTTCTTTTTGATCTTTTTTTGTACCATCGCCTTTGAAATGCAAGATATAGGCCATAATGTATTATTCCAGCCCAGGTACAATTTAGATTTTGGCCACTAGATGGCAGCAATGTATGTGCAAAGTGTTAGACTAATCCAATGAACCATTGCATTTCTGTTAACATTTTTGCATCAAGACTGCCCAAATGTGCCTAATTTGTTTATTAATAACTTTTCATGTTGAAAATGGTGCACTCTCCTCAAACAATAGCACGGCATTCTTTCACTGTAATATCTATTGTAAATTGGACAGTGTGGTTAGATTAACAATAATTTAAACTTTCTGCCAATAGCAGATAGGTCTATGTTCTGTGAAATATCCTTGTTACTTACAACCTACGTTTGCTCAACTGTGCCGTGGAAGGGACACCGATCCCAAAGAAGTTTTTAATCAATGTGGTTTTACCTCTCAATGTTTGCAGAACCTTATCTACTTTTGCTAACTTTCTAATGAAATTAATTGTGGTAAGTTATTTATATTTTTTGAGATGTGAGTACCAAGTGTGTCTACTTCACCCATCCACCCATTTTATTGGTAAACTACAAGGTAGTGTAAACATTGTATTTTTTAACGATCCAATACGTAATGTGGTACAGTTGTCATAATTAGGTTTAAGTCCAGAGAGACTAGAAAATGATGAAGATGTTCAATGAGATCAATGAGGATCCAGACATCAACATACATCAATCATTTTTGTTTTTATCCCCTGTATTTCTAACCCTTGATGTTCTTGTTAGATCTAATTTTAATAGCTAGTATTTCAATGGCCATAATAAAAATAATAATAATAAATAAATATGGAGACAACAGACAGCCTTGTTTAACTCCTCTTAAAAGCTACATACTTACCGAGAAGTAGCCATTATTTATTATTTTACACCTGGGGTTGCTGTACATAACTTAAACCGATTGTATAAGAGATTCACCAAAATTAAAGTAACCCAAGCATTAATATATACATTCTTCCAATCACCCTTCCAGTCACTCTTCTCTGAAGTAAAGTCTTTCTTTGTGTAAGTTTCTAAGACCTGTGGTTTGTCATGTCAACTGGGGGGGTGGATCTTTGCTATAAAAGATCACAGTTGCCATTATGTTGACCACTCTCAAATTTCCATTAGAGATACTGAAATGTTGAAAGTCAAAATGCTATTGCAAAAGCTTAATTATTATTAAAGGTGAAGATTAAGCATAACTCTGACTGGTGTGTGATTTGCTCTCTCATCATTTGGTAATTAAGGACATTTCCACAACAGCTCTTCCAGAAATTCTCTTTTAGTCACTCTTCCAGAAATTTTATTTTAGTCACTCTTTCAGTCACTCTTCCAGTCACTCTTTCCATCACTTTTCCATTCAGGTGGTTTCTTTCAATCACTCTTTCAGTCACTCTTCAAGTTAGGCTCGTTCAGTCACTATTCCAGTCAGGCTCTTCCAGTTGCTATTGCAGTTAGGATCTTCTAATCAGGCCATGGCATACAGAGATTGGGCAGAAAGTAACTTGTCTGGCAGTGAGAGTCCCTTAAAACCTCTTAGAGCTACCCCTACTTTTTCAATTTCCGCCTGAAGACATACCCAAATCTAACTGAATGTAGCTCAGCCACAGAACCAAGGATATGCATATTCTTAGTACCATTTGAAAGAAAACACTTAAGTATGAATTGAATGTAAGAGAATATAACACAATAGATCTGGTTTAGATAATACAATGAAAAAAACATACGTTTTATATTTTCATTGTTGTATCATCATCTTTAAAATGAACAAGATAAAACAAACATTCAGATAGGATGATGGCGACAATTTCAGTGAAAAATATAAGAGGGCAACAGTACTTGTGCAAAGTTTCAGAATGATAACTTCCAAAAATGAGTGTGCTTACATGACATTTATCATGAAGTCACCCAGGTGTCCCACACAAGTAGCCCAAATGTACCCAAGTGGCCAAATTGGTGAAGGTATATATTATGTAACAAATAACTATATACAAAATGCCAAAATGGTATTCTAACATACACCCCCAAAAAATGGAGAAAAATCTATACATTTACAAAATAACATGGGTAACTATTTACACAATTTCAATATTTGGAAGACCTTCAGTCCTCCATCAAATCAAATGTATTTATATAGCCCTTCGCACATCAGCTAATATCTCAAAGTGCTGTACAGAAACCCAGCCTAAAACCCCAAACAGCAAGCGATGCAGGTGTAGAAGCACGGTGGCTAGGAAAACTCCTTAGAAAGGCCAAAACCTAGGAAGAAACCTAGAAAGGAACCAGGCTATGAGGGGTGGCCAGTGCTCTTCTGGCTGTGCCGGGTGGAGATTATAACAGAACATGGCCGAGATTTTCAAACATTCATAGTTGACCAGCAGGGTAAAATAATAATAATCACAGTAGTTGTAGAGGATGCAACAGGACAGCACCTCAAGAGTAAATATGAACAGTTTAGGGTATCATAGCCGCAGGCAGAACAGTTTAAACTGGAACAGCAGCAAGGCCAGGTGGACTGGGGACAGCAAGGAGTCATCATGCCAGGTAGTCCTGACGCATGGTCCTTGGGCTCAGGTCCTCCGAGAGAGAGAACTAGAGAATTAGAGAGAGCGTACTTAAATTCACACAGGAAACACTGTGGCCCCATCCGATGAGGCCCCCGGACAGGGCCAAACAGGAAGGATATAACCCCACCCACTTTGCCAAAGCTCTACACAATTTTGTGAGGCTGATGCCAGGTGCCATAGCAGTCTCTTTCTGCTGTAAAGTGAGTATCAACAGGTAAAATAAACAGATATATGTATATAGAGTACAGGAACATAAGGTTGAATATATTATTATAGACTTGTTAGATCTACTGTCTCTTTTATATTATGACATTTCAGCTAGCTCTACTGTCTCTATTATATTATGAGAGACCAGCTCGATCTACTGTCTTTATTATATTACAACAGACCAGCTGTATCTACTGTCTCCATTTCACTTTGGCCATTGTTGCGGGCCTGCCCTCCCTCAACAGCCTCAAATAGACTATTTCATGTGGGAAGGGGTGGGGCGGCAGACACACGCATCTCACATTTCAATACATTATATTTTTATATATTGCTTCTAAAATTAAAACAAATCACAAATAATATTTGATATTATAATTTTCAAACAAGGGCATTAGCATGAGAAGAAGTTACCAGTCCAAACACTCTCCGTTCAAAAAATATTCCTCCACTTGGGAATCGCTAAATGACTCGTCCTACAACAATCTCTGTCTCACTTTTCCGATCAATTTCTTCTAAAATTGTGTGTACATCTGTATATCTAGACTTCGATTTAGCTTTCCCTGACTTAGTCGCCAAACTGATTGATATATAAACAGCTGAATCTGCGCAATTACCAAACAATGCTGTGTGTAAAATGCGTAGTTCCTTCCGGCATAAAACTTCAATAGCGAATGACACTCTTTACACCGGAGTTTACTACATGGGTTGGTCTTCCAACACATAACCATTGCATATTGCCTTTTACCTCAGCTCATTGGCTATCTTCCCAGCTGGATTTCAAAACGATCAGTGGCCATTGGGTTAAAATACAGTCAATCAACGAAACAGTGGTCATACCATTGGTGCACAGTGATGTCATTACTTGTTGTCTTCAAATCGGTTTCTTACAGTCAATACGTCCCCGCGAAATGGCCCATCAGGTTTGGTTGTGTTACAAACAAACCATGTTACATACAAACCAGTTGATTGCAATGAAACCAAACATGACTGGAAAAGTCACGTTTTGTGTGGGTATTTACCCTTGAATGTGTCATCGAAAATGGAATGAGACGGAATTCATGACACAAGCGGTTCAGGCAATGTTTCGTGTTAGGCTATAAAAACGGATTTTATCGAACAAAAGATCATTCATTGTGTAACAATGAGCGTTGGGATTGCAAACAGATGAAGATCGTCAAAGGTAAACAATTTATTTTAATGTAGTTTGGGATTATGTAACGCCTGTGCAGGTTGAAATAGTTGTTTTTTATGGGGCTCAATCCTCAGATAATATCATCGTATTCTTTCGCAGTAAATAATTTTTAAATCTGACAATGCAGTTGGATTAGCATGATTCTAAGCTTTCGATACATGTTAGACACTTGTATTTTCATGAATGTTTAATATGACTATTTATGTAGTGATCACCGTATGTTGTGGAATTTCAGCCCGCTACGGGTTCCTTGCGCAGAGAGGTTAACCTTCCGCTAGCGGAACCCCTCGACAACATTCTGCTGAAAAGTCAGCGCGCAAAATTCAAAAATATTTTTTTTAAATATATAACTTTCACACATTAACAAGTCCAATACAGCAAATGAAAGATAAATATCTTGTTAAACTACCCATCATGTCCGATTTAAAAATGCTTTACAGCTAAAGCACCACATATGATTATGTTAGGTCATAGCCAAGTCGAAAAAACACAGAGCCATTTTTTCCAGCCAAAGATAGGAGTCACAAAAAGCAGAAATATTGATATAAATAAACACTAACCTTTGATGATCATCATCAGATGACACTCATAGGACATCATGTTACACAATACATGTATGTTTTGTTCAATAATGTGCATATTTATATTCAAAAATCTCAGTTTACATTGCTGCCTTATGTGCAGTAATGTTTTGATTCCAAAACATCCAGTGATTTTAATGCTGTCATCAATTGGTTGTACTCTTGGATTGAGCAGACCTTCCTGTACAATTCTGAAAACTACATGAAGAACATAACTCTACCATTCCAATTTACAATATAATTTAAGAACAAAATACCCTTTCAAACATCTTTCACATAATCACAGGTATCAACCAGCACATTTGAGTTCAGCCATAATATTTGTTATAATATTTGTTCTCTCTTTTTAGGGGGATGAAATTGAAATTGTAGCCAGCTCTGCAATTCTTGTTTGAAAAAGAGAGATACTTTGAAAAAAGTATAATTTTCAATTAATCGAAAATGGCAATCTGCACAAAGGCAAAAAGGCCATTTTTAAACAATGGATGAGCTTTTCTTAGTAATCTACTTAATATAATAATAATAATATATCCCATTTAGCAGACGCTTTTGTCCAAAGCGACTTACAAGTCGGCTGGGGCCACTACTTTTACATATGGGTGGTCCCAGCGGGAATCGAACCCACGACGCTTGGCATTGCAAGCGCCATGCTCTACCAACTGAGCCACACAGGACCCCACTTCAAGTAAAACTTTTGAATAACTGAAGCTTTTACAGATAGGTTGAGTGCTTTTATATTTAATAATCTCAACCCACCCATTTCATATTCATTATATAGATAGGCACGTTTTATTTTGTCTGGTTTAGTGTCCAAGATAAAGCTAAATATTTCTTTCTCATATGATTTGAAAAATTAGTCATCATGAGTAGGCAGCGCCATAAGTAACTGAGTAAACTGACATATGACTAAGGAGTTAATCAGGTCAGTTTTTTTTCCATAAATAGACAGGTATTTACCTCTCCATGGTTGCAGGATCTTGTCTATTTTTACAAGTTTTCTATTGTATTCATTGTGGAGAGCTTATTTATATATTTTGTGTTATGAATACCAAGTATGTCTACTTCACCATCAGCCCATTTTATAAGTAAACTGCAGGGTAATGTAAAAGCTGTATTTTTTAAAAATCCAATACGTATTATTGTACAGTTATCATAATTAGGTTTTAGTCCAGAGAGTACAGAAAAGTTATCTAGATCTTCAAGGAGACATTGCAGGGATCTAGCTCATGGACTTAATATAAAACTAGAGTCATCGGCATACATGGACACCTTTGTTTTTAAGCCTTGGATTTCAAACCCTCTAATGTTATTGGATCTGATTTTAATAGCAAGCATTTCGATGGCCATAACGAATAGATATGGTGACAGCGGACACCCTTGTTTAACTCTTCTAAACAATTCAAAACTCTCTGAGAAGTAGCCGTTAAATACTATTTTACACTTGCGGTTGCTATACATTATCTTTACCCATTTTATAAGAGAATTACAGAGAAAAAAGAAGAAAAAAAATATCCACTCTTTCAAATGCCTTTTCAAAATCTGCTATAAATACCAGGCCTGGCATAGATATTTCATGATGATCTATTATTTCTAGTAGTTGTCGTATATTATCTCCAATGTATTTTCCATGTAAAAAACCTGTCTGATCAGGATGAACAATACCCAGTAAAACCCTTTTAATTCTGAGTGCTATGCATTTCGCTAGTATTTTTGCATCACAACATTGAAGTGTAAGGGGTCTCCAGCTTTTTTTAGATAGACTGGGTCTTTATAGTTGCCATCTGGGTCTTGTTTTAATAATAGAGAAATCCGACCTTCCTGCTGAGTACGTGACAGACAAACATTTCTATAGGAGTAGTTAAAACAATCTAACAATGGAGCTTTTAGTATATCAAACAATGCTTGATATACCTCCCCTGGTATACCTCCAAGCCCTGGGGTTTTTCCAGACTGAAAGGATTTAATAGCCTCAAAAATGATTCCTCTGTAATATGGCTTTGATCTGATCTTTCTGTACATTTGTTAATGACATTTTTTTTAAATATTATTTGGAAAGAATTCCTTAACGTAATCTTAATTCAGTGGGAGAAGATTAGACGGAAAAGAGAACACCTGCCTAAAATAATTTGCTTCCTCTTTTAAAATATAATTCAGAGAATCATAGATGACTCAGTCTTCAGTAATGAGTTTCTGCAAATTATTTTTGTCAGCATTCCTGTTTTAGAGATTCAGGAAGAATCTTGTGCATTTTTACCTATATTCCATCCAGTTTGTTTTATTTTTGTAATAGATTACATTAGATCGTTCTGGAATAAGTTCCTCAAGTTCTTTTTGTTTTTCCTCTAACTGAATTTGTATCTCTGTAGTATCGTTTTTATCTATTAGTTCATGGATTTCTCTTATTAGTCATGTCTCTTTTGCCAGAAACTGCTTTTTCATTATTGGTAAAATGTGCTGCTAAATATGTGTTTTTTTTACGTTATTTGTAACTTATTTTGTACATCATGTTTCTGTAAACGTATCTTACGGCAATAAAGAGCTTCTGGATATCAGGACAGCGATCACTCACCTCGGATTAGATTACGATTTTTTCTTCAACAAGCAGGACGCACAGGACATTCTGGAAACACTCGACAAGGCCAACATCCACGTTATTTCCAAGAGGAAGCGACGCAGGTACAGAGGACAGAGAGCCGGATGCCTGGTCAGGACCCGGAGAAGGCGAGTGGGAAAGCTGCCGTTATCGTCAATACTACTCGCCAATGTGCAATCAGTGGACAATAAATTAGATGAGGTACGACCAACAGGACATCAAAACTGTAATATCCTATGTTTCACGGAATCATGGCTGAATTTTTTACATTTGTTTTATTTTACTAGGCAAGTCAGTTAAGATCAAATTCCTGAAGTAGTGTATGTTATGATACATTTCAGACCACACTACTTGCCTAGAGAGAGTTCAGTTCAGCTATACTTTTCGTGGCTGTTTTTTTACCACCACAGACGGATGCTGGCACTAAGACCGCACTCAGTCAGTTGTATAAGGAAATAAGCAAACAAGAAACCACTCACCCAGAGGCGGCAATCTTAGTGGCAGGAGATTCAAAGCAGGGAAACTTAAATCAGTTCTACCAAATTTCTATCAACATGTTAAATGTGCAACCAGAGGGAAAAAAGTCTAGATCACCTGTACTCTACACACAGAGACGCGTACAAAGCTCTCCCTCGCCCTCCATTTCGTAAATCCGACTACAACTCTATCCTCCTGATTCCTTACAAGAAAATTAAAGCAGGGAGCACCAGTGACTCGGCCTAAAAACGTTTTCAGATGAAGCAGATGCTAAACTACTGAACTGTTTTGCAGACAGGAACATGTTCTGGGATTCTTCCGATGATATTGAGGAATACACCACATCAGTCACTGACGTTATCAATAAGTGCATCGAGGACGTGACCGTACATACATACCCCAACCAGAAGCCATGGATTACAGACAACATTTGCACTGAGCTAAAGGGTAGAGCTGCCGCTTTCAAGGTGCAGGACTGTAATCGGAAATCCTTCTATGCACTGTGACGAACCATCAAACATGCAAAGCATCAATACAAGGCTAAGATTGAATCGTACTACACCGGCTCCGATGCTCATCTTATGTTGCAGGGCTTGCAAACTATTACAGGCTACAAAGGGGAAGCACAGCCGTGAGCTGCCCAGTGACACAAGCCTACCAGACAAGCTAAATCACATCTATGCTCACATCGAGGCAAGCAACACTGAGGTATGCATGAGAGCATCAGTTGTTCCGGAAAACTGTGATCACGCTGTCCGCAGCCGATGTGCGTAAGACCTTTAAACAGGTCAACATACACAAGGCCGTGGGGCCAGATGGATTACCAGGACGTGTGCTCCAGGCATGTGCTGACAAACTGGCAGGTGTCTTCACTGACATTTTCAACATGTCCCTGATTGAGTCTGCAATACAATCAAGCAGACCACCATAGCCCTGTTCCCATGAACACAAAGGCAACCTGCCAAAAATGACTACAGACCCGTAGCACTCACGTCCGTAGCCATGAAGTGCTTTGAAAGGTTGGTAATGGCTCACATCAACACCATTATCCCAGAAACCCTACACCCACTCCAATTTGCATACTGCCCCAACAGATCCACAGATGATGCAATCTCTATTGCACCCCCACACTGCCCTCTCCCACCTGGACAAAAGGAACACTTATGTGAGAATGCTATTCATTGACTACAGCTCAGCGTTCAACACCATAGTACCCTCAAAGCTCATCACTAAGCTAAGGATCCTGGGACTAAATATCTCCATATGCAACTGGATCCTGGACTTCCTGATTGGCCGCCCCAAGGTGGTGAGGGAAGGTAGCAACACATCTGCCACGCTGATCCTCAACTCCCCAGCTCCCCAGGGGTCCATGCTCAGTCCCCTCCTGTACTCCCTGTTCACCCACGACTGCATGACCAGGCATGACTCCAATACCATCATGAAGTTTGCAGATGACACAACAGTGGTAGGCCTGATCACCGACAGCGACGAGACAGCCTATATGGAGGAGGTCAGAAACCTGGCCGGGTGGTGCCAGAATAACAACCTATCCCTCAACGTAACCAAGACTAAGGAGATGATTGTGGACTACAGGAAAACAGAGGACCGAGCACACCCCCAGTCTCATCGACGGGGCTGTTGTGGTGCAGGTTGAGGGCTTCAAGTTCCTTGTTGGCCACATCAACAACAAACTAGAATGGTCAAACACACCAAGACTGTAGTGAAGAGGGCACGACAAAACCTATTCTCCAAGAAACTAAAAAGATTTGGCATGGGTCCTGAGATCCTCAAAAGGTTCTACAGCTGGAACATCGAGAGCATCCTGACCGGCTGCATCACTGCATGGTACGGCAACTGCTCGGCCTCTGACTGCAATGCACTACAGAAGGTAGTTTGTACGGCCCAGTACATCACTGGGGCTAAGCTGCCTGCCATCCAGGACCGCTACAGGTGTCAGAGGAAGGCCCTAAAAATGGTATTGTCAAAGTCCCCAGCCACCCCAGTCATAGACGGTTCTCTCTACTACTGCTTGGCAAACGGTACCGGAGTGCCAAGTCTAGGACAAAAAGGCTTCTCAACAGTTTTTACCCCAAGCCATAAGACTCCTGAACAGGTAATCAAATGACTACCCGGAATATTTGCATTGTGTGCCCACCCCAACCCCTATTTTTACGCTGCTGCTACTCTCTGTTTATCATATATGCATAGTCACTTTAACTACCTCAATCAGCCTGACTAACCGGTGTCTGTATGTAGCCTCGCTACTGTATATAGCCTCGCTACAGTATATAGCCTCTCTACTGTATATAGCATCTCTACTGTATATAACCTCTCTACTGTATATAGCCTCTCTACTGTATATAGCCTCTCTACTGTATGTAGCCTATCTACTGTATATAGTCTCTCTACTGTATATAGCCTCTCTACTGTATATAGCCTCTCTACTGTATATAGCGTCTACTGTATATAGCCTCTCTACTGTATTTAATCTTTCTACTGTATATAGCCTCTCTACTGTATATAGCCTCTCTGTATATAGCCTCTCTACTGTATTTAGCCTGTCTACTGTATATAGCCTCTCTACTGTTTATAGCCTGTCTATTGTATATATATAATCTACTGTATATAGCCTCTCTACTGTATATAGCCTCTCTACTTTATATAGCCTGTCTACTGTATATAGCCTCTCTACTGTATATAGCCTCTCTACTGTATATAGCCTCTCTACTGTTTATAGCCTGTCTACTGTATATATAATCTACTGTATATAGCCTCTCTACTGTATATAACCTCTCTACTGTATATAGCCTCTCTACTGTATATAGCCTCTCTACTGTATATATCATCTACTGTATATAGCCCCTCTACTGTATATAGCCTCTCTACTGTATATAGCCTCTACTGTATATATCATCTACTGTATATAGCCTCTCTACTGTATATAGCCTCTCTACTGTATTTAGCCTGTCTACTGTATATAGCCTCTCTACTGTTTATAGCCTGTCTACTGTATATATAATCTACTGTATATAGCCTCTCTACTGTATATAGAATATCTACTGTATATAGCCTCTCTACTGTATATAGCCTCTCTACTGTATATAGCCTCTCTACTGTATATAGCCTCACTACTGTATAGAGCCCTCTACTGTATATAGCCTCTCTACTGTATATAGCCTCTCTACTGTATATATCATCTACTGTATATAGCCTCTCTACTGTATATAGCCTCTCTACTGTATATAGCCTCTCTACTGTATATAGTCTCTCTACTGTTTATAGCCTCTCCTACTGTATAGATCCCCTCTACTGTATATAGCGTCTCTACTGTATATAGCCTCACTACTGTATAGAGCCCCTCTACTGTATATAGCGTCTCTACTGTATATAGCCTCTCTACTGTATATAGCCTCACTACTGTATAGAGCCCCTCTACTGTATATAGCGTCTCTACTGTATATAGCCTCTCTACTGTATATAGCCTGTCTTTTTACTGTTGCTTTATTTCTTTCCTTACCTATTGTTCACGTAATACTTTTTTGCACTATTGGTTGCACCTGTTGTATTTGGCGGGCGTGACAAATAAACTTTGATTTGATTTGATTTGATGAAACTTGAATTGAATGACCTCTGAAGGTACATTTAAAGGTATCCCAAACAATAAGGGGATTTCCTAAACCTATACTAAACTGTCAAAATTTGTAATAATAAAAAAAAATCTACAAGAGTTATGTGAATGCCAACTAGATGATGATCTGATCGCATTCCGTCTCCTATTAAAATGCTTTTTTAACCTTTGATGCAAGAGAGAATGAGACAAGAATGTGTCAAGATGACTAGCTTGATTAAGACTCCTCCATGTATGTCTTACTAGGTCAAGGTTTTTTAGTCTCCAAATATCCACTATTTCTAATGTGTCCATAATATTTGTGATTTCCTTAAGGGCACGGTGATTAGAGTTTGTAGAGTGATTATCTTTATGTTCCATTGAGGTACTGTGTTATAGTCTCCTACCATAATTCTTTGATCATTTGTTGTCTTGTAAGTTCAATAAATTGGTGTAAATGTTTTCCAAGAAGTGTGGATCATCCTGATTTGGACCATATAGATTAATGAGCCACATCTATTTTTCGTCCAATTTCATATTCAAAAAGATCCACGTTTCTGGTGAATCATTCCTGACTATTTAGACATTCAGATCAACATTTTTGTTAATTAAATATTAATCATTAATCATTAATCATCACACCTTCTGAGTTCCTTTGTCCATGACAGAAAATTATTTCACCACCCCATTCCTTTTTACACGCAACTTCATCTAAGGGTGTAGAGTTTCCTGTAAACATTATATGTTATATTCCTTTTCTTTTAGCCACATAAAAACTGATCTTCTTTAAAAAAAAGTCTGCAACACATACCATTAATAAGAAGGGGCTAGAAGCATCTAATATGCTGAGCTACCCAGTGGCAAGGACAGGCAAACCCCATACTATTGTGGAGGACTGGCTAGGACAGGCAAACCCCATACTATTGTGGAGGACTGGCTAGGACAGGCAAACCCCATACTATTGTGGAGGACTGGCTAGGACAGGCAAACCCCATACTATTGTGGAGGACTGGCTAGGTCAGGCAAACCCCATACTATTGTGGAGGACTGGCTAGGACAGGCAAACCCCATACTATTGTGGAGGACTGGCTTGGACAAGCAAACCCCATACTATTGTGGAGGACTGGCTAGGACAGGCAAACCCCATACTATTGTGGAGGACTGGCTAGGACAGGCAAGCACCATACTATTGTGGAGGACTGGCTAGGACAGACAAACCCCATACTATTGTGGAGGACTGGCTAGGACAGGCAAGCCCCATACTATTGTGGAGGACTGGCTAGGACAGACAAACCCCATACTATTGTGGAGGACTGGCTAGGACAGGCAAGCCCCATACTATTGTGGAGGGCTGGCTAGGACAGGCAAGCCCCATACTATTGTGGAGGACATTAATTCTTCCTGCTGCTGATGATATGGCTGGGACAATGCTGGGGGAAAAAGCCCAAAAACTTTACAGTCAATGCCTTCATCAAACACTGTTTCATGATGCATCAATGACAGGTTTGAAACAATTACTGCTTTGCATACAAGCCAGTGAATTCTATGCATTACAGGTTTTTCTATATATTTTTTATTTTACCTTTATTTAACCATGTGGCCATTTGAGAACAAATTCTCATTTACAACTGCGACCACATAAAGACTGATCTTCTTTTTTAAAAATAATCTCCTAAACAATTATAACTGGCATTTATTTTATTTGACCTCTTGACCTTTATGTAATCAGGTGGCCAGTTGAGAACAAGTTCTCATTTACAACTGTGACCTGGCCAAGATAAAGCAAAGCAGTGCGACAAAAACAACAGCACAGTTAAACATGGAATAAACAAATGTACAGTCAGCAACACAATATAAAAAATCTATACACAGTGTGTGCAAATGAGGTAAGATTCGGGAGGTAAGGCAATAAGTAGGTCATAGTGGGGAAGCATTTACAATATAGCAATTAAACACTGGAGTGATACTTGTGCAGAAGATGAATGTGCAAGCAGAGATACTGGGGTGCAAAAGAGCCAAAAAGTAAATGAAATAAATAACAATATGGGGATGATGTAGTTGAATGGGATAATTACAAATGGGCTATGGACAGGTGCAGTGATCTGTGAGCTGCTCTGACAGCTGATGCTTAAAGGTAGTGAGGGAGATATAAGTCTCCAGCTTCAGTGATTTTTTAAAATTAGTTCCAGTCATTGGCAGCAGACAACTGGAAGGAAAGGCAGCCAAAGGAGGAATAAGCTTTGGGGGTTACCAGAGAAATATACCTTTTGGAGCACATGCTACGAGTGGGTGCTGCTATGGTGACCAATGAGATGAGATAAGGCAGGGCTTTACCTAACAAAGACTTATAGATGACCTGGAGCCAGTTGGTTTGGCGACGAATATGAATCGAGGGCCAGCCAACGAGAGCGTACAGGTCGTAGTGGTATATGGGGATTTGGTGACGAAACGGATGGCACTGTGATATACTGCATCTAATTTGCTGAGTAGAGTAATGGAGGCTATTTTATAAATGACATCGCCGAATTCAAGAATCGGTAGGATAGTCAGTTTTACGAAGGTATGAGCATGAGTGAAGTAGGCTTCGTCGCAAAATAGGAGATGTGAGTCTCCAGCTTCAGAGAAGTGGAAGGAAAGGCGGCCAAAGAAAGAATTGGCTTTGGGGGTGACCAGTGAGATATACCTGCTGGAGTGCGTGCTACGAGTGGGTGCTGCTATGGTGACCAGTGAGCTGAGATAAGGCGGGGCTTTACCTAGCAGAGACTTGGCGATGACTTGGAGCCAGTGGGTTTGGCGACGAGTATGAAGCGTGGGCCAGCCAATGAGAACATACAGATCGCAGTGGTGGGTGGTGACAAAACGTATGGCACTGTGATAGATTGCATCCAATTTTTTGAGTAGAGTGTTGGAAGGTTATTTTGCAAATGACATCGCCGAAGTCGAGGATCGGTAGGCTGGTCAGTTTTACGAGGGTATGTTTGGCAGCATGAGTGAAGGATGCTTTGCTGTGAAATAGGAAGCCAATTCTAGATTTAATTTTGGATTGGAGATGTTGAATGTGAGTTTGGAAGGAGAGTTACAGTCTGGCCAGACACCTAGGTATTTGTAATTGTCCACATATTCTAAGTCAGAACTGTCCAGAATAGTGATTCTGGACTGGCGGGCAGGTACAGGCAGTGATAAGTGGAAGATCATGCATTTAGTTTTACTTACATTTAAGAGCAGTTGGAGGCCACGGAAGGAGAGTTGTATGTCATTGAAGCTTGTCTGGAAGTTAGTTAACACAGTGTCCAAAGAAGGGCCAGAAGTAAATGGTGTCGGTGATCTGTTTGTTCACTTGGTCTGTAACAGTTTGGGTCTAGAGTGTCTCCCCCTTTGAAGAGGGGGATGACCTCGGCCGCTTTCCAATCTGGATAAGAGAATCACCAGCAGCAATAACTTATTTCACCTCTTACCACATCTAGATACTATTCTCAGTCTAAATTCACCATAATTAGTGCTTGTAAAGTTACTGCCATCAGAGTTATTATGACGGTCAAAACTAGAGCTTTCAAATGTCTCATATTTAGAACACATCCCAGCATTTCCATAGCAATTGACGTTTCACATGATCATGAAAGAGACCTTGCATTACTCCAGAGACGGCTTCAATACAGTACAAATGTATTCCATACAATATGTTATTATTCCCCAATGACCCTATTCTGATATCTTCCCCTTGCTTGTTGTAAACATATATAAACTTATAGACAAATACATTAAAAAACATAGACAAACAGTAAACACACTCAATTATAAAACAGTTCTCGACAATAGAGAAAGTGAGAGAAGAGAGCGAGATCAGGTGTGTGTGTATGTATAAGTCCGTATGTGTAAGCAAGAATGTAATTGAGTACGTGTATGTTCATATCCACTTCACAGTGTTCAGATATTGTTACAGTTCCCATACTTTCTTTTTTTCGTAACCTGAAGTCCCTGTAGAATTTAGTACAGCCATGGTGTTATGGAGCTGTCTCGGAATAGCTGTCCATCTGTAAAGAGTTTGTCCACAATGAGAAAGGAATCCTTCTCCCTCTGTTGCCTTTATACTGGATACAGTCTCCAACGAAGTTCGTTTATCTCTCTTTGAAATTGGTAATTGAGACTAAATTTGGTCCCTTTAAGCTCCTTCCCTTGCTTTTGATAAGCTCCTTTAGTTGGTGGTGTTCAAATATTGCGATGATCGGTCGGGGACCATTGTCTTGTAGCTCCGAGCTCCAAGTCTATGTTCACGCTGGAAAGCCACCTTGTTTACAGTCTCTATCAGATGTTTCAAGTCGGATTGCATGAATTATCTGATCGCGCCCTCTGGATAATTGGATGCGTCCTCAGGTTTCTAAAAAAAATATATATTTTCACGCCTGCTACGACTTTGTATGTCTAGTAGCGACTCCTTCATCACCCTGTTTTCCCTGAGTGGACAATCCATGTTGGGATCGTGGATTTTTACCTTGGCTGTGAGTGCCTTGTTTTCTCCTTGGAGCGTGAGATTTTCACTCTGGCTAAACTCCAAACTCCCCCTCAGCCCTGCTACCTCCTCACACAACTGTTCCAGTGTTGCATGGATTCCAGCCAGAGCACTAGCCTCTACTTCAATGGTAAGTAAATCGTCCGTGTCTGTAGATGAATCTGTTTTTCTTTTTTTGTCTGGGTAAAGTTATTTTGTGAGATGGTCGGATCTTTCCTTGAGGGAGTATGTTGTTCCTCCATAGCTGTTGGTACTCGTAGATTTCCCTCAGGATCTCCACAATGCATTATAGTTCTTCCACACCGATATCGACAAACCATTGCTGTATGGACCTCGCATTGTGCACGGGGGCATTGTCATGCTGAAACAGGAAAGGGCCTTCCCCCCATAACCCAAATCATCCTCCAACAACACGGGGGCATTGTCATGCTGAAACAGGAAAGGGCCTTCCCCCAACTGTAGTCATAAAGTTGGAAGCACAGAATCATCTAGAATGTCATTGTATGCTGTAGAGTTAAGATTTCCCTTCCCTGGAATTAAGGGGCCTGAACCATGTAAAACAACCCCAGACTATTATTCCTCCTCCACCAAACTTTACAGTTTGCACTATGCATTGGGACAGGTATCGTTCTCCTGGCATCCGCCAAACACAGATTTGTCCGTCAGACTGACAGATTCATCACTCCAGAGAACACGTTTCGACTGCTCCATATTCCAATGGCGGTAAGCTTTACATCAGTCCAGCCGGAGCTTGGTATTGTGCATGGTGATCTTATTCTTGTGTGAGGCTGCTCGGAAATGGAAATCCATTTCATGAAGCTCCCGGCGAACAGTTCTTGTGCTGATGTTGCTTCCAGAGGCAGTTTGGAACTCCTTAAGGAGTGTTGCATCCAATACAAGTAAGACTTGGGATCAACACACCAATACAGGTAGGCATCCAATACAGGTAGGACTTGGGATCAACACACCAATACAGGTAGGCATCCAATACAGGTAGGACTTGGGATCAACACACCAATACAGGTAGGCATCCAATACAGGTAGGACTTGGGATCAACACACCAATACAGGTAGGACTTGGGATCAACACACCAATACAGGTAGGCATCCAATACAGGTAGTACTTGGGATCAACACACCAATACAGGTAGGACTTGGGATCAACACACCAATACAGGTAGGACTTGGGATCAACACACCAATACAGGTAGGACTTGGGATCAACACACCAATACAGGTAGGACTTGGGGTCAACACACCAATACAGGTAGGCATCCTAGGCCCTCAGATCAACACCTGAATATTTACACGCTGAGCAAACACTGTTTGAATCAACGTTGTTTCCACGTCATTTCAATGAAATTATGTTGCACCAACATGGAATAGACGATGAATTGATGTCTGTGCCCAGTATGTAGGCTAGTATGTTTCAATGTGTTATTTTGATGGAGTGGTGGAGCTAGGTAGATTAAGAAGACTCAATAGCAGTGAGACAGGATCTAAACCCAGTGGAAACACACCTTCAATAGCAGTGAGACAGGATCTGAACCCAGCAGAAACACACCTTCAATAGCAGTGAGACAGGATCTGAACCCAGCAGAAACACACCTTCAATAGCAGTGAGACAGGATCTGAACCCAGCAGAAACACACCTTCAACAGCAGTGAGACAGGATCTGAACCCAGCAGAAACACACCTTCAATAGCAGTGAGACAGGATCTGAACCCAGCAGAAACACACCTTCAATAGCAGTGAGACAGGATCTGAACCCAGCAGAAACACACCTTCAATAGCAGTGAGACAGGATCTGAACCCAGCAGAAACACACCTTCAATAGCAGTGAGACAGGATCTGAACCCAGCAGAAACACACCTTCAATAGCAGTGAGACAGGATCTGAACCCAGCAGAAACACACCTTCAATAGCAGTGAGACAGGATCTGAACCCAGCAGAAACACACCTTCAATAGCAGTGAGACAGGATCTGAACCCAGCAGAAACACACCTTTAATAGCAGTGAGACAGGATCTGAACCCAGCAGAAACACACCTTCAATAGCAGTGAGACAGGATCTGAACCCAGCAGAAACACACCTTCAATAGCAGTGAGACAGGATCTGAACCCAGCAGAAACACACCTTCAATAGCAGTGAGACAGGATCTGAACCCAGCAGAAACACACCTTCAATAGCAGTGAGACAGGATCTGAACCCAGCAGAAACACACCTTCAATAGCAGTGAGACAGGATCTGAACCCAGCAGAAACACACCTTCAATAGCAGTGAGACAGGATCTGAACCCAGCAGAAACACACCTTCAATAGCAGTGAGACAGGATCTGAACCCAGCAGAAACACACCTTCAACAGCAGTGAGACAGGATCTGAACCCAGCAGAAACACACCTTCAACAGCAGTGAGACAGGATCTGAACCCAGCAGAAACACACCTTCAATAGCAGTGAGACAGGATCTGAACCCAGCAGAAACACACCTTCAATAGCAGTGAGACAGGATCTGAACCCAGCAGAAACAAACCTTCAATAGCAGTGAGACAGGATCTGAACCCAGCAGAAACACACCTTCAATAGCAGTGAGACAGGATCTGAACCCAGCAGAAACACACCTTCAACAGCAGTGAGACAGGATCTGAACCCAGCAGAAACACACCTTCAATAGCAGTGAGACAGGATCTGAACCCAGCAGAAACACACCTTCAATAGCAGTGAGACAGGATCTGAACCCAGTAGAAACACACCTTCAACAGCAGTGAGACAGGATCTGAACCCAGTAGAAACACACCTTCAATAGCAGTGAGACAGGATCTGAACCCAGTGGAAACACACCTTTATAAATAGCCGTTAGGAGCCGTTTGTGAGGAGCCGTGTGTCAGATATAACCAATGGGAGCGGTCGAGACGGGATTTGCCTTGTTATCAAAACTGGAGCACAAAGTTTCACTCTGAACACTTCACCACAAATGACCTTTTATTGTTTCAATAAATTGTGAAAGACATTGGTGTGTTTTTTCACTATCTTATCATGGGGTTGTTCAATGACAGACATGTATTTGTTTAAAATCTATCACGAGATGGTTTTATTTCAGAGACAAATATTTTACAGTAGATGGTTTTATTTAAGAGACAAGTAGTCTACACTAGATGGTTTTATTTCAGAGACAATAGTCTACACTAGATGGTTTTATTTCAGAGACAATAGTCTACACTAGATGGTTTTATTTCAGAGACAATAGTCTACACTAGATGGTTTTATTTCAGAGACAAATAGTCTACACTAGATGGTTTTATTTCAGAGACAAATAGTCTACACTAGATGGTTTTATTTCAGAGACAAATAGTCTACACTAGATGGTTTTATTTCAGAGACAAATAGTCTACACTAGATGGTTTTATTTCAGAGACAAATAGTCTACACTAGATGGTTTTATTTCAGAGACAAATAGTCTACACTAGATGGTTTTATTTCAGAGACAAATAGTCTACACTAGATGGTTTTATTTCAGAGACAAATAGTCTACACTAGATGGTTTTATTTCAGAGACAAATTGTCTACACTAGATGGTTTTATTTCAGAGACAAATAGTCTACACTAGATGGTTTTATTTCAGAGACAAATAGTCTACACTAGATGGTTTTATTTCAGAGACAATAGTCTACACTAGATGGTTTTATTTCAGAGACAAATAGTCTACATTAGATGGTTTTATTTCAGAGACAAATAGTCTACACTAGATGGTTTTATTTCAGAGACAAATAGTCTACACTAGATGGTTTTATTTCAGAGACAAATAGTCTACACTAGATGGTTTTATTTCAGAGACAAATAGTCTACATTAGATGGCTTTATTTCAGAGACAAATAGTCTACATTAGATGGTTTCTCAGAGAAATAAATAGTTCTGCTGGGTTTGACATAGTCAATGTAAGTAACACATAACTAAACATTTTATAAAGAACTGTACAAATTATACATTTGTGACATCAATATTTGAAACATTTAAAAATAAATATTTCAATACATTAATTTGAGATCTATATGTAAAACATTCACATTTATCATTTGCTCTTATCCAGAGAGATTTACATGAAGTGAATTCACACAGTCAAACATAGAGGATAAACACATTCAATTCCAGCTCAACAAATTCAAAATGCAAACACATGGAGCCAAAAGTTACTGTCTTTACTCTACAAATAAATATACATTAAATATAATTTCATAAAAATAAAGTTGTGGTTTTGGATCCCTGTGTAAACAAAGCTCTCCACAACAAACTGGCTGAGAAACAATTACTAAACACATATAAACAAGAGTACAATGACATGCTATAAATCACCCCCCCAAATAAAATATCACATCTTTATTAAACAACAAAGGGTACACATGTGGTCAGTTCTTTGATTGTCTTCTCTTCTCTGTCATTGGCTCTGGGAGAGAGTTGTACAGATGGTTCTGTGAAACATCAATCTCTGTCAGAAGAGCAATAAGGCAGACATTCCATACTGGGCTGGGCCATGGCCGGAACAGGACTAAAGGAAGGCGCTGGGTCTGTGAACCGGTTCCCTGCTGGGAGGATGCTGTGGGAATTCAATTATACAGGTTACACTATCTGCATTTTTATGCATTCATACAATTAAATAAACCCAGAGTCGTTCTACCAAGTCCAAATCACATTTTGACTATCGTTGTCAAACGTCTATGCCACTGAAAAATAGGTTACAGTGTGAGCAGGTAAAATGAGGGTAGGCTCCGGCATCTGTGGGGCAGTGTTTTCAGGAGTCATTATCTTTACCAGTTAGCTGGAAAATAGTGTCAGCAAAGAGGGATAATGGACAGCATATCTGTATTTAATTATTTATTTTTTAAATTAAGGGGTGGATCAGCTTAATATTGTGGAAAGATTGTTGCTTCCATCAATGTAATTGTCTGCATCATTTCCAATCCCACATATATTTTTTGGGTAAATATATATATCCATATACATTCATACCAATATAAATGTATGCATACATATAGACCTATACATACACATACCTATATAGACATACCTACATACACATACCTATATAGGCATAGCTATATAGGCATAGCTATATAGACATACCTATATACCTATATAGACATATACCTATATAGACATATACCTATATAGACATATACCTACATAGACATACCTATATAGACATACCTATATATTTTAATTTAATTTTACCTTTATTTAACCAGGCAAGTCAGTTAAGAACAAATTCTTATTTTCAATGACAGCCTGGGAACAGTGGGTTAACTGCCTGTTCAAGGGCAGAACGACAGATTTGTACCTTGTCAGCTTGGGGGTTTGAACTCACAACCTTTCGGTTAATAGTCCAACGCTCTAAACACTAGGCTACCCTGCTGCCCCATACATACCTATATATACATACCTATATACACATAGCTATATATACATAGCTATTTGGGTGGCAGGGTAGCCTAGTGGTTAGAGCGTTGGACTAGTAACCGAAAGGTTCAAACCCCCGAGCTGACAAGGTACAAATCTGTCATTCTGCCCCTGAACAGGCAGTTAACCCACTGTACCTAGGCTGTCATTGAAAATTAGAATTTGTTCTTAACTGACTTGCCTAGTAAAATAAAGGTAAAAAAAAATATATATATATATACACATAGCTGTATAGACATACCTATATTTTTAAAGAATATACCTTTATTATTATTCCCCACAAACCCTACCGCCCCTCCCCCAATTGGAGTAAACTAATAAACACTTCGGCTTTCACCTTCAATCCATACATCTTATACACATTTTACAGACATAATCTACTTTGTAATAGTTCTCTCGTTTGTTTTTAGTCCTTCCTCTATTTCTGATGTCCATCCAGTTTGATTTCTATTTGTAACAGTGCTATTTCACAACATTTCTGAACCTATATACATTTAACAGACCCCAAATGTTTTACATTGGTTATCTTGTTATTAGTCCCACCCTTCAACTCCATTCAAACCCTCCCATCTATCTCTTAACATCATCCATTTCGGATTTCTATTTGCCATACATTTTTCAACTGTGCTGTGATGCTTCACAAAGTCCTGGAACTTTCTATTCTCATAGCGTCTACAGATTGTAAATTCAAAATTAACATTTTGCTATAATAATGATTATATTATTGATTGATTGACTATTACTTTTTAAATGACCCAGTATTGGTATCTGCAGCGTTAGTTCTAGGAAAATGTTGGACCTGTGACCAAAAATGAGCTACATATGGAAAATACCAAAATAAATGATCGAATGACTCTGCCTCCTCAGTAGAAACTGCAGCATATCTGTCTTTATCAAGGAGCGGAAGGGAAGTAATTGTTTTCCTTTTTTAATAAGATGGTAAATATGTTTTTAAATGTTCATATCAGGGTGATGAACCAACTGGGGTTTTCAGAGAGCATAACAAAAGGTACCAGATCTTTCTTTTTTTTGGTCCGTGTTTTTGGCAGTAACACACATATGTCCTCCAAAACTGGTCTTCTTTATTTGAATGTAAATTTCGCCATCCTCCATCATATTAACAGGTAGCTACATCTTTATTTCTGGTAGTGGCACTAGCTCATGATCAACAGATATTTCTACTGATTGCCTCAGGAGCATTGTAACCGGCAGGGAATTTAAAGACACAACAGTTGGCAACATGTTTTGATTGGAGCCATAGTACCTCCCTTGATTCAGGTCCAGACTGTGTTGACCTCAAATGTACTGAATGCTGGAGTAGACTAGTTTGCACACACTGGAATAGACTAGCTAGCACACGCTGGAGCAGACTAGCTTGCACACGCTGGAGCAGACTAGCTAGCACACACTGGAGTAGACTAGAGTAAAATTAGCTAGCACACGCTGGAGTAGACTAGAGTTAGATTAGATAGCACACGCTGGAGTAGACTAGCTTGCACACGCTGGAGTAGACTAGTTTGCACACACTGGAATAGACTAGCTAGCACACGCTGGAGCAGACTAGCTTGCACACGCTGGAGCAGACTAGCTAGCACACACTGGAGTAGACTAGAGTTAAATTAGCTAGCACACGCTGGAGTAGACTAGAGTTAGATTAGATAGCACACGCTGGAGTAGACTAGAGTTAGATTAGATAGCACACACTGGAGTAGACTAGAGTTAGATTAGCTAGCACACACTGGAGTAGACAAGAGTTAGATTAGCTTGTCCACACTGGAGTAGACTAGAGTTAGATTAGCTAGCACACGCTGGAGCAGACTAGCTAGCACAGGCTGGAGAACACTATGAGTAGACGAGCTAGCACACGCTGATAAAACACACGGGAAGTGTTGGGCCTGCGGAGCGGGGTAGGGAGACGTGGTGTGTGTCCTAAATGGAAGCTTATCCACTATAGAGGGCACTACATTTGACCAGGGCTCTTAGGGAATAGTGTTGCCATTTGGGACCCGAAACACAGTATGATGATTCTAGACTAGAAGTCCTTCCTCTCGCTCTGTCTGTAACACAGGCCAAAGTCAATCTATGCTCCCAGCAGGCCCCGCTCCTTCTCCTTGCCCAACATCCTGGTTTAATCCAATCAGCTGTCTACATTGTTGAGATGTATCAATGTCACCGATGACAGTTCCCTTCTCTCTCTTCGCCGTAGCCAGAGACTCCTTCCTTCCAATATCTTCTTAATAATACATCCCAGTGTACAGTTATGCCAAAGTAATAATTATCTCTAAAAACCTGATTAAGCCTGAGTAATTAATGCACATCCGTAAACAGTTGAGGAGTCAATTATGGATAACACTGTTACGATTTTACCAGAGTGCTTTTATATCATTCAGCTTATCTAGAGCAGAGTAGACCTGAGTCCTCCCTCAATACAGCAGTTGGAGTTTTTACCAGTGTGCTTTTATATCATTCAGCTTATCTAGAGCAGAGTAGACCTGAGTCCTCCCTCAATACAGCAGTTGGAGTTTTTATCAGTGTGCTTTTATATCATGCAGCTTATCTAGAGCAGAGTAGACCTGAGTCCTCCCTCAATACAGCAGTTGGAGTTTTTGGCAGCGAAGCAGCAATCTGTTTGTCAAACCCTGACCATAGTTTGCTTTGTATGTTTCTATGTTTTGGTTGGTCAGGGTGTGATCTGAGTGGGCATTCTATGTTGTGTGTCTAGTTTGTCTGTTTCTGTGTTTGGCCTGATATGGTTCTCAATCAGAGGCATGTGTTAGTCATTGTCTGGGAACCATTTTTAGGTAGCCTGTTTGGTGTTGGGTTTTGTGGGTGGTTGTTTCCTGTCTCTGTGTTTGTTGCACCAGATAGGGCTGTTTCGGTTTTCCACGTTTATTGTTTTGTATTATGTTGTATTATGTTCAACCACGTTGCATTCTGGTCCGCCTCTCCTTCCCAGGAAGAATCCCGTCACACTGTTCTTTAAAACCTTGGCCTCCATACCCTCTTCCATTACCCAAAAACCCTCTACCATTATTTATTTTATTTTTATTTAACATTTATTTAACTAGGTAAGTCATTTAAGACCAAAGACCTACCCCGGCCAAACACGGACGACGCAGGGCCAATTGTGCGCCGCCCTATTTGACTCCTAATCACGCACGGTTGTGATACAACCTGGAATCGGACCAGGGTCTGTAGTGACGCCTCTAGCACTGATATGCAGTGCCTTAGATGGCTGCGCCACTTGGAAGCCCAGAGAACCTCTTCCATTACCAAGAGACCCTCTTCCATTTCCCAGAGACCCTCTTCCATTACCCAGAGACCCTCTTCCATTACCCAGAGACCCTCTTACATTTCCCAGAGATCCTCTTCCATTACCCAGAGATCCTTTTCCATTTCCCAGAGACCCTCTTCCATTTCCCAGAGACCCTCTTCCATTACCCAGAGACCCTCTTCCATTTCCCAGAGACCCTCTTCCATTACCCAGAGACCCTCTTCCTTTTCCCAGAGACCCTCTTCCATTTCCCAGAGACCCTCTTCCATTTCCCAGAGACCCTCTTCCATTACCCAGAGACCCTCTTCCATTACCAAGAGACCCTCTTCCATTACCCAGAGACCCTCTTCCATTACCCAGAGACCCTCTTCCATTTCCCAGAGACCCTCTTCCATTTCCCAGAGACCCTCTTCCATTACCAAGAGACCCTCTTCCATTACCCAGAGACCCTCTTCCATTTCCCAGAGACCCTCTTCCATTACCCAGAGACCCTCTTCCATTACCAAGAGACCCTCTTCCATTACCCAGAGACCCTCTTCCATTACCCAGAGACCCTCTTCCATTACCCAGAGACCCTCTTCCATTACCCAGAGACCCTCTTCCATTACCCAGAGACCCTCTTCCATTTCCCAGAGACCCTCTTCCATTTCCCAGAGACCCTCTTCCATTACCCAGAGACCCTCTTCCATTTCCCAGAGACCCTCTTCCATTACCCAGAGACCCTCTTCCATTACCCAGAGACCCTCTTCCATTTCCCAGAGACCCTCTTCCATTACCAAGAGACCCTCTTCCATTTCCCAGAGACCCTCTTCCATTTCCCAGAGACCCTCTTCCATTACCCAGAGACCCTCTTCCATTACCCAGAGACCCTCTTCCATTACCCAGAGACCCTCTTCCATTTCCCAGAGACCCTCTTCCATTTCCCAGAGACCCTCTTCCATTTCCCAGAGACCCTCTTCCTTTTCCCAGAGACCCTCTTCCATTTCCCAGAGACCCTCTTCCATTTCCCAGAGACCCTCTTCCTTTTCCCAGAGAGGGACCTGACCAACACACAGGTTCAGACTCTGCCTCTGTATCTACAACCCTACCTGGATACTCACTCCTTAGCTTTCTGCCTCACTAAATTAAACTACCAGTACATAAAGTTATTGTTGAGATGGAGAATAATGTCATTGTTGAGATGGTAAATTAAGTTATGGTTGAGATGGAGAATAATGTCATTGTTGAGATGGTAAATTAAGTTATTGTTGAGATGGAGAATAATGTCATTGTTGAGATGGTAAATTAAGTTATGGTTGAGATGGTGAATAATGTCATTGTTGAGATGGTAAATTAAGTTGTGGTTGAGATGGAGAATAATGTCATTGTTGAGATGGTAAATTAAGTTATGGTTGAGATGGTGAATAATGTCATTGTTGAGATGGTAAATTAAGTTATGGTTGAGATGGTGAATAATGTCATTGTTGAGATGGTAAATTAAGTTATGGTTGAGATGGAGAATAATGTCATTGTTGAGATGGTAAATTAAGTTATGGTTGAGATGGTGAATAATGTCATTGTTGAGATGGTAAATTAAGTTATGGTTGAGATGGTGAATAATGTCATTCTGTTGCTGTGATTAAGGTTGTCGACTCGTGACTGTGCTCATGGTGAGAACGGAGTGAGACACAGACACACTCCAAGGCGGAGGGTTTGAAATCAACACATTCTATGGTGGATCAGAGGGTTTGAGTGAGACACAGACACACTCCAAGGCGGAGGGTTTGAAATCAACACGGTGGATCAGAGGGTTTGAGTGAGACAGACACACTCCATGACGAAGGAGCTTGGTGGTTTCATCAAGTCACCAAAGAGCTGCTTATTTATGTTCCCTGTCTTTGTCATGTTTCCAGAGAGGCCAGGCCAGCAGGGGGTACAGGTCAGCAGGGGGCCAGCAGTAAGGCCAGGCCAGCAGGGCATAGCTGGAGTGCCTTGGCAAGGAGGCCTAGCAGCATAAATCTCTCAGGTCTGAGCTCTGCCAGACACAGCCTCTCTAATTATCACCCCTCCTCCTACCCACTACCCATCCTCAGTACGCTGTTCCACACATCATACCTCCTCCTACCCAGCCGTGACAAGTGAAGGACTACCGACTACCACGTCCTCAGTACGCTGTTCCACACATCATACCTCCTCCTACCCAGCCGTGACAAGGGAAGGACTACCCACTACCACGTCCTCAGTACGCTGTTCCACACATCATACCTCCTCCTACCCAGCCGTGACAAGGGAAGGACTACCCACTACCCATCCTCAGTACGCTGTTCCACACATCATACCTCCTCCCACCCAGCCGTGACAAGTGAAGGACTACCCACTACCACGTCCTCAGTACGCTGTTCCACACATCATACCTCCTCCTACCCAGCTGTGACAAGGGAAGGACTACCCACTACCCATCCTCAGTACGCTGTTCCACACATCATACCTCCTCCTACCCAGCCGTGACAAGGGAAGGACTACCCACTACCCATCCTCAGTACGCTGTTCCACACATCATACCTCCTCCCACCCAGCCGTGACAAGTGAAGGACTACCCACTACCACGTCCTCAGTACGCTGTTCCACACATCATACCTCCTCCTACCCAGCCGTGACAAGGGAAGGACTACCCACTACCCACCCTCAGTACGCTGTTCCACACATCATACCTCCTCCTACCCAGCCGTGACAAGGGAAGGACTACCCACTACCCATCCTCAGTACGCTGTTCCACACATCATACCTCCTCCTACCCAGCTGTGACAAGGGAAGGACTCCCCACTACCCACCCTCAGTACGCTGTTCCACACATCATACCTCCTCCTACCCAGCCATGACAAGGGAAGGACTACCCACTACCACGTCCTCAGTACGCTGTTCCACACATCATACCTCCTCCTACCCAGCCGTGACAAGGGAAGGACTACCCACTACCACGTCCTCAGTACGCTGTTCCACACATCATACCTCCTCCTACCCAGCCGTGACAAGTGAAGGACTACCCACTACCACGTCCTCAGTACGCTGTTCCACACATCATACCTCCTCCCACCCAGCCGTGACAAGTGAAGGACTACCCACTACCACGTCCTCAGTATGCTGTTCCACACATCATACCTCCTCCTACCCAGCCGTGACAAGTGAAGGACTACCCACTACCACGTCCTCAGTACGCTGTTCCACACATCATACCTCCTCCCACCCAGCCGTGACAAGGGAAGGACTACCCACTACCCATCCTCAGTACGCTGTTCCACACATCATACCTCCTCCTACCCAGCCGTGACAAGTGAAGGACTACCCACTACCACGTCCTCAGTACGCTGTTCCACACATCATACCTCCTCCTACGCAGCCGTGACAAGTGAAGGACTACCCACTACCACGTCCTCAGTACGCTGTTCCACACATCATACCTCCTCCCACCCAGCCGTGACAAGGGAAGGACTACCCACTACCACGTCCTCAGTACGCTGTTCCACACATCATACCTCCTCCCACCCAGCCGTGACAAGGGAAGGACTACCCACTACCACGTCCTCAGTACGCTGTTCCACACATCATACCTCCTCCCACCCAGCCGTGACAAGGGAAGGACTACCCACTACCACGTCCTCAGTACGCTGTTCCACACATCATACCTCCTCCCACCCAGCCGTGACAAGGGAAGGACTACCCGCTACCCGTCCTCAGTACGCTGTTCCACACATCATACCTCCTCCTACCCAGCCGTGACAAGGGAAGGACTACCCACTACCACGTCCTCAGTACGCTGTTCCACACATCATACCTCCTCCTACCCAGCCGTGACAAGGGAAGGACTACCCGCTACCCGTCCTCAGTACGCTGTTCCACACATCATACCTCCTCCTACCCAGCCGTGACAAGGGAAGGACTACCCACTACCACGTCCTCAGTACGCTGTTCCACACATCATACCTACACCCTCCTCCTTGCCTCCCCCGTCACACCTCTCCCCAACATTACTTGTCCTTCTCCTCCACTCCTTCCGTTCCCTCATCTTTTGATTGGCTCAATTCCACACTCATTAGCATGTGCCATTATCTGTCTGAATATTCGGGGGACCATTTTCCACTCGCTGCCATTCCAATTATTATAATAGACAGCATGCTTTATGACTTTCAACTTTCTGGACGTGCTTCAGCTTTTAGTCAAGGTCCTCCGTCACATGTGGGGGCCGGGGATGTTCCAGGAGCATTTGGTTCACGTCAGCCAAGAAGAGAGAGAGACAGATGGAGACAGACAGACAGAAAGTCAGAGAGACATAGAGAAACAAAGCCAGGGAGACAAGGCACAACAGAGACAGAGAGATGGGGAGACAGAGGGAGACAGAAGAGAGACAGAGGGACAGGGAGACAGAAGAAAGACAGAGAGATGGGGAGACAGAGCGAGAGAAGAGAGACAGAACACTAGAGAGATGCGGAGACAGAGCGAGACAGAAGAGAGACAGAAAGACAGGGATAAAGAAGAAAGACAGGGAGAAAGAAGAAAGACAGAGAGATGGGGAGACAGAGCGAGAGAAGAGAGACAGAACACTAGAGAGACACGGAGACAGAGCGAGACAGAAAGACAGGAAGACAGAAGAGAGATGGGGAGTCTCCAGACCTGATCATTCCCTACATAGCACTTTCTCATTCACTACAGACCTCTTCATCATTGACTACAAACCTCTTCATCATTCCCTCCAGACATATTCATCATTCACTACATAGCACTTTCTCATTCACTACAGACCTCTTCATCATTCACTGCATATCACTTTCTCATTCACTACAGACCTCTTCATCATTGACTACAGAACTCTTCCTCATTCACTACAAACCTCTTAATCATTCACTATAGACCTCATGATTCATTACAGGCCTCTTCATCATTCACTATAGACCTCATCATTCACTACAGACCTCTTATTCATTCACTGCAGACCTCTTCATCATTCCCTACAGACCTCTTCATCATTCACTATAGACCTCATCATTCACTACAGACCTCTTCTTCATTCACTACAGACCTCTTATTCATTCACTGCAGACCTCTTCATCATTCCCTACAGACCTCTTCATCATTCACTATAGACCTCATCATTCACTACAGACCTCTTATTCATTCACTGCAGACCTCTTCATCATTCCCTACAGACCTCTTCATCATTCACTATAGACCTCATCATTCACTACAGACCTCTTCATCATTCACTACAGACCTCTTCATCATTCACTACAGACCTCTTATTCATTCACTACAGACCTCTTCATTCACTGCAGACCTCTTCATCATTCACTACAGACCTCTTCATTCACTACAAGTCTCTTCATTCACTACAGACCTCTTCAATCACTATAGACCTCATTATTCACTACAGACCTCTTCATTCACTACAAGTCTCTTCATTCACTACAGACCTCTTCAATCACTATAGACCTCATTATTCACTACAGACCTCTTCATTCACTACAAGTCTCTTCATTCACTACAGACCTCTTCATTCACTACAGACCTCTTCATCATTCACTACAGACCTCTTCATTCACTACAGACCTCTTCAATCACTATAGACCTCATTATTCACTACAGACCTCATCATTCACTACAGACCTCTTCATCATTCACTACAGACCTCTTCATTCACTACAGACCTCTTCAATCACTACAGACCTCTTCAATCACTATAGACCTCATTATTCACTACAGACCTCATCATTCACTACAGACCTCTTCATCATTCACTACAGACCTCTTCATCATTCACTACAGACCTCTTCATTCACTACATGCTTCGTCATTCACTACAGACCTCATCATTCACTACAGACCTCTTCATTCACTACAGACCTATTCAATCACTACAGACTTCTTCATTCACTACAGACCTCAACATTTACTACAGGCTTCTTCATTCTCTACAGACCTCTTCATTCTCTACAGACCTCTTCATCATTCACTACAGACCTCTTCTTCATTCACTACAGACCTCTTCATTCACTGCAGACCTCTTCATCATTCACTACAGACCTCTTCATTCACTACAGAACTCTTCATCATTCACTACAGACCTCTTCATTCACTACAGAACTGTTCATCATTCACTACAGACCTCTTCAATCACTATAGACCTCATTATTCACTACAGAACTCTTCATTCACTACAGAACTCTTCATCATTCACTACAGACCTCTTCATTCACTACAGACCTCTTCAATCACTATAGACCTTATTATTCACTACAGACCTCTTCATTCACTATAGACCTCATCATTCACTACAGACCTCATCATTCACTACAGACCTCTTCAATCACTATAGACCTTATTATTCACTACAGACCTCTTCATTCACTACATACCTCTTCATTCACTACAGAACTCTTCATCATTCACTACAGACCTCTTCATTCACTACTGACCTCTTCAATCACTATAGACCTCATTATTCACTACAGACCTCTTCATTCACTATAGACCTCATCATTCACTACAGACCTCTTCATTCACTACAGACCTCTTCATTGACTACAGACCTATTCATTCACTACAGACCTATCCATTCACTACAGACCTCTTCATTCACTACATACCTCTTCAATCACTACAGACCTCTTCATCATTCACTACAGACCTCTTCATTCACTACAGACCTCTTCATTCACTACATACCTCTTCATTCACTACAGACCTCTTCATCATTCACTACAGACCTCTTCATTCACTACAGACCTCTTCATTCACTACAGACCTCTTCAATCACTACAGACCTCTTCATCATTCACTACAGACCTCTTCATTCACTACAGAACTCTTCATCATTCACTACATACCTCTTCATTCACTACAGACCTCTTCAATCACTATAGACCTCATTATTCACTACAGACCTCTTCATTCACTATAGAACTCATCATTCACTACAGACCTCTTCATTCACTACAGACCTCTTCAATCACTATAGACCTCATTATTCACTACAGACCTCTTCAATCACTATAGACCTCATTATTCACTACAGACCTCTTCATTCACTACATACCTCTTCATTCACTACAGACCTCATCATTCACTACAGACCTCTTCATTCACTACAGACCTATTCAATAACTACAGACTTCTTCATTCACTACAGACCTCAACATTTACTACACGCTTCTTCATTCTCTACAGACCTCTTCATTCTCTACAGACCTCTTCATTCACTACAGCCTTCTTCATTCACTACAGACTTCTTCATTCTCTACAGACCTCTTCATTCACTACAGACTTCTTCATTCACTACAGACCTCTTCATTCACTACAGCCTTCTTCATTCACTACAGACTTCTTCATTCTCTACAGACCTCTTCATTCAATACAGACTTCTTCATTCACTACAGACCTCTTCATTCACTACAGCCTTCTTCATTCACAACAGACTTCTTCATTCTCTACAGACCTCTTCATTCACTACAGACTTCTTCATTCACTACAGACCTCTTCATCATTCACTACAGACCTCTTCATTCACTACAGCCTTCTTCATTCACTACAGACTTCTTCATTCTCTACAGACCTCTTCATTCACTACAGACTTCTTCATTCACTACAGACCTCTTCATCATTCACTACAGACCTCTTCATTCACTACAGCCTTCTTCATTCACTACAGACTTCTTCATTCTCTACAGACCTCTTCATTCACTACCGCCTTCTTCATTCACTACAGACCTCTTCATTCACTACGGCCTTCTTCATTCTCTACAGACCTCTTCATTCTCTACAGACCTCTTCATTCACTACAGCCTTCTTCATTCACAACAAACTTCTTCATTCTCTACAGACCTATTCATTCACTACATACCTCATCATTCACTACAGACCTCTTCATCTTGTACTGCATTATATTTGTCCATTTGTTTTCTCCGCGTAGGAAATAATTCCTGGTAGAGATTCCAATCTCGTTATGCCATATTTTCTACCATAATTGACCATAACTTTTCACCTTCTGATTAACTAACTATTAACTAACTATTAACTAACTATCAACCTTATGATTAACTAACTATTAACTAACTATCCACCTTCTGATTAACTAACTATTAACTAACTACCCACCTTCTGATTAACTAACTATTAACTAACTATCAACCTTCTGATTAACTAACTATTCACCTTCTGATTAACTAACTATTAACTAACTATCAACCTTCTGATTAACTAAATATTCACCTTCTGATTAACTAACTATTAACTAACTATTAACTAACTATCAACCTTCTGATTAACTAACTATTAACTAACTATCAACCTTCTGATTAACTAACTATTAACTAACCATCCACCTTCAGATTAACTAACTATTAACTAACCATCCACCTTCTGATTAACTAACTATTAACTAACTACCCACCTTCTGATTAACTAACTATTAACTAACTATTCACCTTATTATTAACCTACTATTCACCTTCTGATTAACTAACTATTAACTAACTATTCACCTTCTGATTAACTAACTATTCACCTTCTGATTAACTAACTATTAGCTAAATATTCACCTTCTGATTAACTAACTACTAACTATCAACCTTCTGATTAACTAATTATTAACTAACTATCCACCTTCTGATTAACTAACTATTCAACTTCTGATTAACTAACAATTCACCTTCTGATTAACTAACCATTAACTAACTATTCCCCTTCTGATTGACGAACTTGTCAGGACCCGGTTACGAACCTGGGTCTCCGGAGTGAGAAACAGTCACTTAACCAACTGAGCCACGAATAGTCAGCAGAACCCAGAAGATGAGGCAGACACAGCAGTACTTAAGACGGTGTATTTAATAAAGTAAAAAAGGAGAAGTCCTTAAATACAAAAATGGCAAATCCAAAAGGTGGTAGGAATAGCACAAAAAAGCCTCAAGAGACACTCAAAACCAAAAACAGAATTCCACAAGAGCATCCACCGGAATCGACAGGAAAACACAGAACACTAGGGCTGGGTGCTAACATACAAACACAGAGCACAGAACTGAGGGAAACTAAGGGTTTAAATACAATCAGGGGAAACGAGGTACAGGTGCAAATAATAATGGGGAACAAGGAAAAAACATAAGGTCAAAAAGCACAATGGGGGCATCTAGTGACCAAAACCCGGAACAACCCTGGCCAAATCCTGACAGAATCCCCCCCCCTAGGAACGGCTCCTGACGTTCCTACCAGCTCTCTCAGGGTGGAGGGCCCTGAACTGACGAATGAGGTCAGGATCCAGGATGTCTTTGGCAGGAACCCAGGAGCGCTCCTCGGGACCGTAGCCTTCCCAGTCCACCAGATACTGCCAGGACCGCTGCACCCGGCGGGAATCCAGTATCCGATGGACAGTATAAGCCGGCTGGCCTCCAATGACACGAGGCGGAGGGGGAGGTCTGTCTGCTGGGACAAGGGGAGAAAAAACAACAGGTTTTAACAATGAAATGTGAAATGTGGGATTAATCTTAAGGGATCTGGGTAAGTGTAGGCGATAAGAAACTGGGTTAACTCTCCTGGCAACCTTGAAGGGACCAATGTATTTTTGGGACAGCTTGCGAGACTCCACCCGTAGAGGTAAGTCTCTTGTGGAGAGCCAGACTCTCTGGCCGGGGCGCAGGGTAGGCCCGGGACGGCGACGTCTGTTGGCTTGTTGTTGGTACCTCTGTGAGGAACGCATAAGATTAAGACGGGTCTTCCTCCACATAAGCCGACAGCGTCTGACGAACTTCAAGGCTGAAGGCACTCTGACTTCTGCCTCCTGGTCCGGGAACAATGGAGGAGCATAGCCAAACTGACACTCGTGCGGGGACATACCAGTGGAGGAGGAGCGCAAGGTGTTGTGCGCGTATTCGGGCCAAACAATAAAGGATGACCATGTGGACGGGTTGTCACGAGTCATACATCGGAGGGTGGTTTCCAGCTCTTGATTCATCCTCTCTGTTTGGCCGTTGGACTCCGGATGGTACCATGAAGATAGACTGGCAGAAGCCCCCATGAGTTGGCAGAAGGCCTTCCAAAACCTTGAGGCGAACTGGGGACCTCTGTCAGAAACCATATCTTGAGGAATGCCGAAGACTCGGAACACATGATTAATTACCAACTCAGCCGTTTCCTTGGCAGAAGGTAACTTAGTCAGAGGGACGAACCTGGCCGCCTTTGAAAACCTGTCGATTATGACTAGGATAGTAGTATTGCCATGGGATGGAGGAAGTCCAGTAATAAAGTCCAATGAGATATGGGACCAGGGTCTGTGGGGAACAGGTAAAGGGTGAAGGAGTCCTTGAGGGCGGAGGTGAGAAGATTTGCCCTGGCAGCACACGGGACAGGCATTGACGAAAGTGGCAACGTCTTCTCTTATGGTAGGCCACCAGAACTTACGCTGGATGAACTCCAAGGTGCGACCTACGCCCGGATGACAGGTGAGGCGAGAGGAGTGCCCCCACAGAAGGACCTGAGTCCTCACTGCCTTGGGGACAAACAACCGATTGGCAGGACCTCCTTTCGGGTCCGGTTCGCTAGCTTGAGCACGTCTCACGGTATCCTCAACTTGCCACGAGATCGGAGCCACAATCTTAGCAGCAGGAAGGACAGGCATGTCCGTGTCATCTCGAATGGCAGGAGCGTAGACTCGGGACAGGGCATCCGGTTTGAGATTCTTCGACCCGGGCCGATAGGTGAGGATAAACTGGAATCGATTGAAGAAAAGAGACCATCTAGCTTGTCTAGAGTTCAACCGCTTCGCCTGCTGGATATACTCCAGATTTTTGTGGTCCGTAAGCACTTGAAACGGGTGAGAAGCCCCCTCGAGCCAGTGTCTCCATTCCTTCAATGCCATCTTAACCGCTAGGAGTTCACGATCCCCCACATCGTAGTTCCTCTCAGTCGGGGTAAGCCGGTGTGAGAAGAAAGCGCACGGATGAAGCTTCTTGTCTTCACCCCTCTGAGACAGGACAGCTCCAATACCAACCTCTGATGCGTCTACCTCCACCACAAATGGTTCATCCGTAGTCGGTAGTATCAGGATGGGAGCAGAGAGAACGCGCTGCTTGAGTCCTTGGAAGGCCGTCTCAGCTTCTCTTCCCCACAAAAACCTTGCATTGCCACCCTTGGTTAAAGCTGAGAGAGGGCTGCCACCAAGCTGAAGTTCTTGATGAACTTGCGGTAAAAGTTTGTGAAGCCCAGGAAACGCTGAACTTCCTTAACGGATTTGGGGGTGGGCCAATCCGCTACCGCCCCTACCTTCCTGGGGTCCATTTGGACTCGACCGGGTTCCACTACAAATCCCAGGAATTGTACTCGGGATGAATGGAATTCACATTTTTCCGGCTTAACGTACAGATGGCTGTCCAGGAGGCGTTTGAGTACTTGTCTGACATGCTTAGTGTGTTCTTGAAGGGAGCTCGAAAAGATGAGGATGTCATCCAAGTAAACGAACACAAATATGTTAAGCATATCCCTAAGCACATCGTTTATGAGCGCTTGGAACACCGCTGGGGCGTTGGTCAGGCCGAAGGGCATCACCAAGTATTCATAGTGACCAGTAGGCGTGTTGAAAGCGGTCTTCCACTCGTCACCAGGTCTGATCCGCACAAGATGGTATGCGTTCCGCAGGTCAAGCTTAGTGAAAACAACTGCTTCCTGGAGCAGCTCGAAGGCTGTGGCCATAAGGGGTAGCGGGTAACGGTTACGGACGGTTATGGCATTGAGTCCCCGGTAGTCGATGCAAGGACGTAATCCACCGTCTTTCTTGGCCACAAAGAAAAACCCTGCTCCCGTCGGGGAGGTGGATGGACGCATGAGGCCTGCTTCCAGAGCGTCCTTGATGTAGGTATCCATAGCAGCTCGTTCGGGTGGAGATAGGGAAAAGATCCGACCCCTGGGGGGGCAAGTGCCCGGAAACAGGTCGACGGGGCAATCGTAAGGTCTATGGGGTGGTAGCATGGTGGCCCTCTGTTTGCTAAACACCAGTTTGAGGTCATGGTAACACTCGGGAACTCGGGTCAGGTCGATGGATTCTAAAGACTCGGGAGTAGAACTCGGGAATTCTGGAAAATACAAGTAGCTTGGCACGTAGGACCCCACTGCTTGATAGTGCCCACAGACCAGTCGATGTGAGGGTTATGGCTGTGAAGCCAGGGGTATCCAAGGACGAGAGGGAACTCGGAACAGGAGATCAAATGAAAGTTCATCAATTCCTGGTGTTGTGAAACTGAAAGTCGCAAGGAGGTAGTGACATGAGTGACAAGTCCAGATCCCAAAGGGCTTCCATCCAATGTAGTGACCCTCATGGGTTCACTTAGAGTTTCAGAGGGAACGCCATTCTCCTTCGCCCAGACACCATCCATGAAGTTACCTGCGGCTCCAGAGTCTACCAAGGCTTGAAGGTGAAGCTTGTGGTTGTCCCAGGAGAGGGTGACTGGAATGAGCAGACGGGAGTTGGACGGATGGGAGGAGGTTATGTTTCCCGTTACAGTTCCCCCGGTCTGTACGGGACAGAGCGTTTCCCTGGAGCCCGGGACACGTGGAACGGAAATGGCCCGGTTTGCCGCAATATAGACAGCGTCGCTCCTCATCCGGCGGTCTCTCTCAGCCTGGGAGATGCGTCCAATCTGCATGGGTTCCGATGGAGCCAGCGAGGATAAAGGTGGGGACTCGGAGCTGGGACTGATAGGGGCTAGAGGTCTACGGTTGAGTTCTCTCTCTCTCAGACGCTGGTCAATGCGTGAGGCCAACTTGATCAGGGACTCGAGATTGTCCGGTGGTTCCCGAGTGGCCAGTTCATCTTGGATAGTGTCGGAAAGGCCTTTCAGAAAACACACCGTGAGCGCCTCGTTGTTCCAGCCACTTGCTGCTGCCACCGTGCGGAACTGGATGGCATAGTCCGTCACGCTGCGCCAACCTTGGTGGAGAGTCAGGAGCTGTTTGGCTGAGTCAGAACCTCTGCTTGGGTCTTGAAACACTCGTTTGAATTCCTCAGCAAAGGCAGAGTAGCTGGCACAGCAGGAACTATGGGCATCCCACACAGCAGTAGCCCAGGCCAGGGCTTTTCCCGACAGCAGGGTGATGATATAAGCGATCTTAGACCGGTCGGTGGGAAACGACGAGGGTTGTAGCTCAAAGGAGAGAGAACATTGGGTGAGAAACCCTTTACAAGCACTTGGATCACCTGAGAACCGTTGGGGAGGTGGAAGACGAGGTTCAGCCAGGGGTTAACTGTCATGGGTACGTGAATCTGAGGTACTGGGACGGGAACTGTTGCCGGGGTAAGACGATCAGATATTTGCTTAATGGAAGTCAGCATCTCCGACAGAAGATGAGAATGTCTAGCCATTAAGGCCTCTTGCTGAACCAGGGCGGCTTTGTGGCGTTGGACAGTCTCCTGGTGGTGGGACAGCATGGCAAAAAGGTCCTGGGAACTGGCTGCCTCTGGGTTCCTGTCAGGACCCGGTTACGAACCTGGGTCTCCGGAGTGAGAAACAGTCACTTAACCAACTGAGCCACGAATAGTCAGCAGAACCCAGAAGATGAGGCAGACACAGCAGTACTTAAGACGGTGTATTTAATAAAGTAAAAAAGGAGAAGTCCTTTAATACAAAAATGGCAAATCCAAAAGGTGGTAGGAATAGCACAAAAAAGCCTCAAGAGACACTCAAAAACAAAAACAGAATTCCACAAGAGCATCCACCGGAATCGACAGGAAAACACAGAACACTAGGGCTGGGTGCTAACATACAAACACAGAGCACAGAACTGAGGGAAACTAAGGGTTTAAATACAATCAGGGAAACGAGGTACAGGTGCAAATAATAATGGGGAACAAGGGAAAAAACATAAGGTCAAAAAGCACAATGGGGGCATCTAGTGACCAAAACCCGGAACAACCCTGGCCAAATCCTGACAGAACTATTAACTAAATATTCACCTTCTGATTAACTAACTATCCACCTTCTGATTAACTAACTATTAACTAACTATTCCCTTCTGATTGACAAACTATTAACTAACTATCCACCTTCTGATTAACTGACTATTAACTAACTATTTACTAACCATCCACCTTCTGATTAACTAACTATTCGCCTTCTTATTAACTAACTATTCACCTTCTGATTAACTAATTATTCGCCTTCTTATTAACTAACTATTCACCTTCTGATTAACTAATTATTAACTAACTATCCACCTTCTGATTAACTAACTATTAACTAACTATTCACCTTCTGATTAACTTCTTGAAACTCCCCATCCCGGATCCGGGATCGTGACTAAGCCTCAGGCTCATTAGCATAACGCAACGTTAACGTTAAATTAAAATAATGCGTTTGCTCTCAAGCTTAGCCTTTTCTTAACAACACTGTCATCTCAGATTTTCAAAATATGCTTTTGAACCATAGAAATGGACTAATTTGTGTAAGAGTATGTTGAATAGTTAGTTAATAATTACTTAATCAGAAGGTGAATAGTTAGTTTATAGTTAGTTAATCAGAATGTGGATAGTTAGTTAATAGTTAGTTAATAGTTAGTTAATAGTTAGTTAATAGTTAGTTAATCAGAAGGTGGATAGTTAGTTAATAGTTAGTTAATAGTTAGTTAATAGTTAGTTGATCAGAAGGTGGATAGTTAGTTAATAGTTAGTTAATAAGAGGGTGGATAGTTAGTTAATCAGAAGGTGGATAGTTAGTTAATAGTTAGTTAATCAGAAGGTGAATAGTTAGTTAATAGTTAGTTAATCAGAAGGTGGATAGTTAGTTAATAATTAGTTAATCAGAAGGTGAATAGTTAGTTAATCAGAAGGTGGATAGCTAGTTAATAGTTTATCAATCAGAAGGGGAATAGTTAGTTAATAGTTAGTTAATCAGAAGGTGAATTGTTAGTTAATCAGAAGTTGAATAGTTAGTTAATCAGAAGGTGGATAGTTAGTTAATAATTAGTTAATCAGAAGATTGATAGTTAGTTAATCGTTAGTTAATCAGAAGGTGAATAGTTAGTTAATAGTTAGTTAATCAGAAGGTGGATAGTTAGTTAATAATTAGTTAATCAGAAGGTGAATAGTTAGTTAATCAGAAGGTGGATAGTTAGTTAATAGTTTGTCAATCAGAAGGGGAATAGTTAGTTAATAGGTAGTTAATCAGAAGGTGAATTGTTAGTTAATCAGAAGTTGAATAGTTAGTTAATCAGAAGGTGGATAGTTAGTTAATAATTAGTTAATCAGAAGATTGATAGTTAGTTAATAGTTAGTTAATCAGAAGGTAAATATTTAGTTAATAGTTAGTTAATCAGAAGGTGAATAGTTAGTTAATCAGAAGGTGAATAGTTAGTTAATAGTTAGTTAATAAGAAGGTGGATAGTTAGTTAATCAGAAGGTGGATAGTTAGTTAATAGTTAGTTAACCTCTTACATCTATGGTGGCGCTATTTCATTTTTGGATGAAAAACGTTCCCGTTTTAAACAAGATATTTTGTCACAAAACGATGCTCGACTATGCATATAATTGCTACTGTTCGAAAGAAAACACTCTGACGTGTCCAGAAATACAAATATCTTCTCTGTGCGTGCCCTTTAACGTGAGCTTCAGGCAAAACCAAGATGAGATGGCATCCAGGAAATGACAAGGATCTTTGAGGCTCTGTTTGTCATGATCTCCTTATATGGCTGTGAACGCAAGAGGAATGAGTCTGCCCTTTCTGTCGTTTCCCCAAGGTGTCTGCAGCATTGTGACGTATTTGTAGGCAGATCATTGGAAGATTGACCATAAGAGACCACATTTACCAGGTGTCCGCCCGGTGTCCTGCGCCGAAATTGGTGCGCAAACCTCAGCTGCAAGTATTTTTCCATGAAATTCAGAGAAGAAAGCAGGCTTCCACGAACGATATATCAATGAAGAGATATGTGAAAAAACACCTTGAGGATTGTTTCCAAACAACGTTTGCCATGTTTCGGTCGATATTATGGAGTTAATTCGGATCACCACCTCAAGCTGAACCTCGGCAAGACGGAGCTGCTCTTCCTCCCGGGGAAGGACTGCCCGTTCCATGATCTCGCCATCACGGTTGACAACTCCATTGTGTCCTCCTCCCAGAGCGCTAAGAACCTTGGCGTGATCCTGGACAACACCCTGTCGTTCTCAACCAACATCATGGCGGTGGCCCGTTCCTGTAGGTTCATGCTCTACAACATCCGCAGAGTACGACCCTGCCTCACACAGGAAGCGGCGCAGGTCCTAATCCAGGCACTTGTCATCTCCCGTCTGGATTACTGCAACTCGCTGTTGGCTGGGCTCCCTGCCTGTGCCATTAAACCCCTACAACTCATCCAGAACGCCGCAGCCCGTCTGGTGTTCAACCTTCCCAAGTTCTCTCACGTCACCTCGCTCCTCCGCTCTCTCCACTGGCTTCCAGTTGAAGCTCGCATCCGCTACAAGACCATGGTGCTTGCCTACGGAGCTGTGAGGGGAACGGCACCGCAGTACCTCCAGGCTCTGATCAGGCCCTACACCCAAGCAAGGGCACTGCGTTCATCCACCTCTGGCCTGCTCGCCTCCCTACCATTGAGGAAGTACAGTTCCCGCTCAGCCCAGTCAAAACTGTTCGCTGCTCTGGCCCCCAATGGTGGAACAAACTCCCTCACGACGCCAGGACAGCAGAGTCAATCACCACCTTCCGGAGACACCTGAAACCCCACCTCTTCAAGGAATACCTAGGATAGGATAAGTAATCCTCCCCCCCCCCCTTAATGATTTAGATGCACTATTGTAAAGTGGCTGTTCCACTGGATGTCAGAAGGTGAATTCACCAATTTGTAAGTCGCTCTGGATAAGAGCGTCTGCTAAATGACTTAAATGTAATGTAAATGTAAAAAAGTTTGACGTTGTTGGTGACTGAATTTTCGGTTCGTTTCGGTAGCCAAATGTGGATTTATGCTGCTTTCAAGACAACTTGAATCATGACTTCTGTGATTTTCAGGTCGGAGCTCTAGAAAGAGGTCAGAGTTCCCGACTTGGAACTCGGATGACCATGTAAAATGTATTGTCCTAGTCTGAGATTTCCCAGAGTTCTGAGTTTCCAGTTGTTTTGAACTCATAAGAAGTCATGCTGGATTGGCCCATGGTGTCGCATGTGAATTTTTATCCTTTTAAGCATGGAAAAGAGACCCTTAAACCCAGACTTGTACTACACACACTCTCCACTGAATAGCAGAGGAACCAAAATAGTAATTGCTTTGCAGTTAGCTATTGATTCCTTCCAACCCCTCATTGTTAAATCTGAGATTTTAACTTGTTTTTGTTTTTGTCCAATGGTCAATGAGCACCGATACATTTTCTCTCTAATTAATATTCGTATGACAAGGATTGAAAATGTTTTGCCAGTAGATTGTTGACGTGATTCATGATGATGACTGCTTGTCTGGCTAGCTAAGATTTTGAAAGTATGATGTTGACATGATCAGTCCAATCAAAGCTACGGTAGATGTAACGTGATTTGACATTATTTTATCTGTGGACAATGACCTTGAGCCTTCCTAGATGGGCACTTCTAATGTAAATCTATGGCAGCACCCGAGGGGCTTGAACATTCTAGATCTCTCTGTGGAATTTGCGTTGAAGTAGTGTCCCCATGAGTGACAGAACACTGAGCCAATCACAGCACAACTAGAGAAGATTACCAACCCCCTCGCTTCGTATTTTCCGCTGGCTGCCCCACCATCACAGAAAGCACTGAGCTTGGCTGAAACACCTGCATTTTGGAGCTGCCTTACTCAAGAAAACAAAAAAGTTACCATGTTTGCATGTGGCTTTATTAACTCAATAAAAATGGTTTTACATTGTTTGCAAACTGATATGTGACACGTATCAATGCCAAAATGACCTGCAAAATAGGCAGAGCCCCACCTGCCCTAAATTTAATTTAAAATATTCTGAAAAATGGCCCCATGTTCAAGCTTAGGAGATACATGACAAAGGAAATGATTAATTGATTTGCTGCTCTGTATTGAACAACGAATGAATAGACAGGAAAATGAAGTAAGAAAACAGAATGAAAAATTCTTCAGATCGCAGCACTGAGGAGCTCCAGGCTTTATCATCACAGGTCTGCATGGGAATTAGAATTAGCTGGCCTGTGTTTCATAAAGCCGGTCTGTCTAATCCTCTTAATGAGGGCATCATCCCTGCTAATTGATTATATTGTATCAGCCTCTGGAACTATTACTGCTTACAATGCCTGGATATTCACATGCCATCCCAGTTGCCAAAAACTGGTTGAATCAACGTTGTTTACATGTCATTTCAACGTGATGACGTTGAACCTATGTGATGACACAGAACCAACATGACAAATTGATTGGATTTGCAAAGCAATGTTATCCAACACCATTCAAAGCAATGCAAGAAAACAAGGCACAATGATGAAGAAGAAGAAACTGTGGAACCCAGAGCAGGTCCATCAATCTCCCCACCAGGCTGTGTGGTGTACAGGCACAACACGCTCCCCACCAGGCTGTGTGGTGTACAGGACCATCACGCTCCCCACGAGGCTGTGTGGTGTACAGGTCCATCACGCTCCCCACCAGGCTGTGGGGTGTACAGGTCCATCACGCTCTCCACCAGGCTGTGGGGTGTACAGGTCCATCACACTCCCCACCAGGCTGTGTGGTGTACAGGTCCATCACACTCCCCAATTGGCTGTGTGGTGTACAGGTTCTCCCAGGGACAGTTGCAGGGGTCAGATTTAGTAAACCTGTCTAGCCTCCTGGTTATACCAGCTGACAAGTGTGTTCTAGAAGCCTCTACAGTATCTGTCCCACCTGGACCCACCTGGATACGGGACATATATTAAATAGTCAAACTGTCTAGCCTCCTAGTTATACCAGCTGACAAGTGTGTTCTAGAAGCCTCTACAGTATCTGTCCCACCTGGACCCACCTGGACACGGGATAGTAAATAGTCAAACTGTCCCAGAATGCTAAGGTGGGTGGGATAATACCTGAATAGACTGAAATCAAATCAAATCCAATTTATTTGTCACCTGCGCCGAATATAGACCTGACAGTGAAATGCTTACTTACAGGCTCTAACCAATAGTGCAAAAAAGGAATTAGGAACAATATTTAAATATAAAAATAACAACAGTAAAAAGACAGTGAAAAATAACAGTAGCGAGGCTATATACAATAGAGAGGCTATAAAAGTAGCGAGGCTACATACAGGCACCGGTTAGTCGGGCTAATTGATGTAGTATGTACAGCGCCTTGCGAAAGTATTCGGCCCCCTTGAACTTTGCGACCTTTTGCCACATTTCAGGCTTCAAACATAAAGATATAAAACTGTATTTTTTTGTGAAGAATCAACAACAAGTGGGACACAATCATGAAGTGGAACGACATTTATTGGATATTTCAAACTTTTTTAACAAATCAAAAACTGAAAATTATTCAGCCCCTTTACTTTCAGTGCAGCAAACTCTCTCCAGAAGTTCAGTGAAGATCTCTGAATGATCCAATGTTGACCTAAATGACTAATGATGATAAATACAACCGTAACAGGGAGTACAGGAGGGGACTGAGCATGCACCCCTGGGGAGCTCCAGTGTTAAGGATCAGCATGGCAGATGTGTTGCTACCTACCCTCACCACTTGGGGGCGGCCCATAAGGAAGTCCAGGATCCAGTTACAGAGGGAGGTGTTTAGTCCCAGCGTCCTTAGCTTAGTGATGAGCTTTGAGGGTACTATGGTGTTGAACGCTGAGCTGTAGTCAATGAATAGTATTCTCACATAAGCAATCCTTTTGTCCAGGTGGGAAAGGGCAGTGTGGAGTGCAAAAGAGATTATATCATCTGTGGATCTGTTTGGGCGGTATGAAAATTGGAGTTGGTCTAAGGTCTCTGGGATAATGGTGTTGATGTGAGCCATGACCAGACATTCAAAAAACTTCATGGCTACGGACTTGAGTGCTACGGGTCTTTAGTCATTTAGGCGGGTTGCCATCATGTTCTTGGGCACAGGGACTTTGGTGGTCTGCTTGAAAGATGTTGGTATTACAGACTCAGTCAGGGACATGTTGAAAATGTCAGTGAAGACACCTGCCAGTTGGTCAGCACATGCCCGGAGCACATGTCCTGGTAATCCGTCTGGCCCCGCAGCCTTGTGAATGTTGACCTCTTCAAAGGTCTTACTCATGTTGGCTATGTTGGCTATGGACAGCGTGATCACACACTCGTCTGGAACCGCTGATGCTCTCATGCATGCCTCAGTGTTGTTTGCCTCGAAGCGAGCATAGAAGTGATTTAGCTCGTCTGGTAGGCTCGTGTCACTGGGCAGCTCGTGGCTGTGCTTCCCTTTGTAGTCTGTAATAGTTTGCAAGCCCTGCCACATAAGATGAGTGTCGGAGCCGGTGTAGTATGATTCAATCTTAGTCCTGTAAATTAGCATCTGCTTCATCTGACCACTTTTTTTATAGACCGAGTCACTGAAGCTTCCTGTGTTAATTTTTTGCTTGTAAGCAGGAATCAGGAGGAGAGAATTGTGGTCGGATTTACCAAATGCAGGGAAAGAGAGGGCGAGGGAAAGCTTTGTACGTGTCTCTGTGTACTCAGGTGATCTAGAATTTTTTTCCCACAGGTTGCACATTTAACATGTAGATGGAAATTAGATAGAACTGATTTAAGTTTCACTGCGTGGAATCTCCTGCCACTAGGAGCACCGCCTCTGGGTGAGTCGTTTCCTGTTTGCTTTTTTTCTTATACAGCTGACTGAGTGCGGTCTTAGTGCCAGCATCTGTCTGTGGTGGTAAATAAACAGCCACGAAAAGTATAGCTGAGAATTCTCTAGGCAAGTAGTGTGGTCTGAAATGTATCATAACATACACTACTTCAGCCGAGCAAAATCTAGTGACTTCCTGAGATCTGTTTTTTTTTACAAATATGCACAAATATGCCCCCCTCGTCTTACCAGAGTTTGCTGTTCTATCTTGCCGGTGCAGTGTATATCCCGCTAGCTGAATATCCATGTCATCATTCAACCACATATCAGTGAAACATAAGATATTACAGTTTTTGATGTCCCATTGGTAGGATGTTCGTGATTGTACCTCGTCTAATTTATTGTTGGTTGCACATTGGCGAGTAATACTGACGGTAAAGGCAGCTTTCCCACTAGCCTTCTGAAGATCCTTACGATCCGCTCTGTGTCCTCTGTACCTGTGTCTCTTCCTGTTGTTGGCCTTGTCGAGTGTTTAGAGAATGTTCTGTGCATTCTGCTTGTTGAAGATCTTTGTCTAATCTGAGATGAGTGATCGAGGGAGGGAGGGAGGGAGGGAGAGAAAGAGTGAGGGAGGGAGGGAGGGTGATCGCTGTCCTGATATCCAGAAGCTCTTTTTTTCCCGTAAGATATGGTTTCTGAAGTACAAAATAAATTACAAAAAAACGTGGAAAAACCCCCATAATTGGTTGGGTAAAACTGCTGCCATTTCTTCATTTCAGAAGTTACTACAGTTTAAGTAGACGCCCCTTCAAATGAGTGGATTAGGCTATTTCAGCCACACCCGTTGTTGTTTAGATGTATATAATTGAACACACAGCCCTGCAATCTCCATAGACAAACATTGGCAGTAGAATGGGCTGAGGAGCTCAGTGACTTTCAACGTGTCACCATATATGATGCCACCTTTCCAACACGACTGTTTTTAACATTTCTGCCCTGACCCGATCAACTGTAACTGCTGTTATTGTGAAGTGGAAACGTTTAGGAGCAACAACGGATCAGCCGCAAAGTGGCAGGCAACACAAACTCACGGAACGGGACCGCCGAGTGCTGAAGCCCGTAAAGCACGTAAAAATCATCTGTTCTCGGCTGCAACACTCACTACTGAGTTTCAAACTGCCTATGGAAGCAAAGTCAGCACAAGGACTGTTCGTTGGGAGCTTCTTGAAATGGATTTAGGTGCCCCCCCTTCCTGCCATGCTACTGTAGCTAGGAAGCTAACGTAGCTAGCTTGCTATCATACAAGCTTAATTGTTAATATATGGTTATTTTGTTAAACTATTCATTCACCAACGGTTCAGTTAATGTATAGTGCTTCTACACCTGCATTACTTCCTGTTTGGAGTTTTTGGCTGAGTTTCTGTACAGAACTCTGTGACATCAGCTGATGTGACAAGGGCTTTAGAAATACATTTGATTGATTGATTTCCACGGCCGAGCAGCCACACTCACGCATAAGATCACCGTGCGAAATGCCAAACATCGGCTGGAGTGGTGTAAAGCTCGCCGCCATTGGACTCTTGAGCAGTGGAAACACGTTCTTTGGAGTGATGTCACACTTCACCATCTGGTAGTTTGACGGATTAATCTGGGTTTGCCCGATGCCAGGAGAACACTATATGCCCGAATGCATGGTGCCAACTGTAACATTTGGTGGAGTAGGAATACTGTTTTTCATGGTTCGGCTAGGGCCCTTAGTTCCAGTGAAGGGAGATCGTAATAATGCTATGACATTCTAGGCAATTCTGTGCTTCCAAAATTGTGGCAACCATTTGGGGAAGGCCCTTTCTTGTTTCAGCGTGACAATTTCATGTATTTTTTTAATTTAACTTTTATTTAACTAGGCAAATCAGTTAAAAGAAAACATTTTTATTTTACAATCATGGCCTACCCCAACCAAACCCTCCCCAAATCCAGATGACGCTGGGCCAATTGTGCGCCACCCTATGGGACTCAACCACGTGGGACTCCCTATCTTGGGCGGTTGTGATACAGGCAGGCATTGAACCAGGGTCTGTAAAGACGCCTCTAGCACTAACATGCAGGGACTTAGACCGCTGTGTCACTCGTGCACAAAGCAATGTCCTCACAGAAATGGTTTGTGGAGATCATTGTGGAAGAACTTGACTGGCCTGCACAGAGCAATGACCTCAACCCCATAGAACACCTTTGGGATGAATTGCAACGCAGACTGAGAGCCAGGCCTAATCGCCCAACATCAGTACCCAACCTCACAAATGCTCTTGTGGCTAAATGGAAGCAAGTCCCCACAGCAATGTGCCAAATGGCAACCAGCTCCATATTAATGCCTGTGATTTTGGAATGAGATATTTGACTATCAGGTTTCCACATACTACACTTTTAGTCATATATATATATATATATATATATATATATATATATATATATATATATATATATATATATATATATATATATATATATATATATTTATATTTTTAGGAACTCAGTCGGGCTTTCAATTTAATGCGGTTGAGAGTTGTAATAGTAGAATGTGGTTGTGTGTGGCCAGTTTTCCTCTTCTTGTGTTGTGCACTGACAGACCTTGTTTATAACCTGTCAGAAATGTCCAGCTGGCCCATGTTAGCTAGGTAGGTCATTTAGGCTATCCAGCTATCTAGATATTGCAGTTGTTACGGCCAGAATATGTACCCCCAGCGGGCCCCCATTGATTTAGCTGACTCAGGTATCATATGATCACATATGAGAAATGTCAAAATCTGGAGAATTGCAGGAAATTACAAAACGTCAGTTTTCTTTCCACCAACAACAGTTTGGGGTCACACGGGTCGTGAGGTGGACAGGCCACAGTTGCTCCTTAACTTTGGGGACGGAGGATCACATTCACTCCTTTAGCTTGGTCCTCCATTGGTCCTCTGGTCCAGGGTACAAACATAAAGCTATCAGATCTCAGGTTAACTCAGTTTAGCTACCAGCTAATTACTAGAATGGGGTGAGGCGGATAAGTGTTGGAGTGAAAACCTACAGGATGGGGTTGGAGAGTCCTGACATATGGTGAACAGAACAGTATCTCATAACCAGGGGTCTGGTCTGTGATTTGTCGAGGGCAGAGCAGGGGGTGGGGGCCCAGCGATGATAGAAGACCAGACAATAGGCCATCACTAATCAGGGACCTCAAGGTTACCATGAGGTCAATCATGATGCAGGTGGCAGGAGGGAAGGGCAGAGAGAGAGAGGGTGAGAGGGAGGGATGGACATATACAGGGAGGGACATATAGAGAGAGGGACAGAAAGAGGGACAGAGAGAGAGAGAGGGATTGAGGGAGGGAGGGAAAGACAGAGAGAGAGAGAGAAGGCGAGAGGGAGGGAAAGACAGAGAGAGAGGGAGAGAGGGAGGGAGGGAAAGAGAGAGAGAGAGAGGGAGAGGGAGAAGGAGAGAGAGGGATAGAGATAGAGAGAGAGAGAGAGAGAGAGAGAGAGGGACATAGAGGGGGAGGGACATAGAGAGGGAGGGACAAAGAGAGGGGACAGAGAGAGAGAGAGAGAGAGAGGGGACAGAGCGAGAGAGAGGGACAGAAAGAGGGAGGGAGGAGCAGAGAGAGGGAGGGAGAGACAAATAATCTGATCATCATGAGGTCAATCATGATGCAGGTGGCAGGATGAAAGGACAGAGAGAGAGAGAGAGAGAGAGAGAGGGAGGGAAGGAAGGACAGAGGGGACATAGAGAGAGGGAGGGAGAGAAGGACAGAGGGAGAGGGAGAGAGGGAGGGAGGGAGGGAGGGAAGGACAGAGAGAGGGAGGGAAGGACAGAGAGATGGCAAGGACAGGGAAGGAAGGACAGAGAGAGAGAGAGAGAGGGAGAGAAAGAGGGAGGGAAGGACAGAGAGAGGGAGGGAGGGAGGGGCACAGAGAGGGAGGGAGGGAGAGAAAGAGGCAGGGAAGGACAGAGGGAGGGAGGGAGGGAGGGAAAGAGTGAGGGAGAGAGGGGAGGGAAGGACAGAGAGAGGGAGGGAGGGAGGGAGGGTGGGGGGGGGAGGGAAAGAGTGAGGGAGGAAGGGAAGGACAGAGAGAGAGAGGGAGGGGCTGAGAGAGGGAGGGTGGGAGGGGGAGGGAGGGAGAGAAGGACAGAGAGAGGGAGGAGGGAGGGAGGGAGGGGTGGGGGGAGGGAAAGAGTGAGGGAGGGAGGGAAGGACAGAGAGAGAGAGGGGAGGGGCTGAGAGAGGGGGAGGGTGGGAGGGAGGGAGGGAGAGAAGGACAGAGAGAGGGGAGGGAGGGAGGGAGGGAGGGAGGGAGGGAGGGAGGGAGGGGAAGGAGGGAAGGACAGAGAGAGAGGGAGAGGGGAGGGAGGGGAAGGACAGAGAGATGGAGAGAGGGAGAGAAAGAGGCAGGGAAGGACAGAGAGAGAGGGAGGGAGGGTGGGGGGGAGGGAAAGAGTGAGGGGAGGGAGGGAAGGACAGAGAGAGAGAGGGAGGGGCTGAGAGAGGGAGGGTGGGAGGGAGGGAGGGAGGGAAGGACAGAGAGAGAGGGAGAGAGGGGAGGGAGGGAGGGAGGGAGGGAGGGAGGGAGGGAGGGAGGGAGGGAAGGAGGGAAGGACAGAGAGAGAGGGAGAGAGGGAGGGAGGGAAGGACAGAGAGATGGAGAGAGGGAGAGAAAGAGGCAGGGAAGGACAGAGAGAGAGAGGGAGGGAGGGAGAGAAGGAGAGAGAGAGGGAGGGAGGGAGGGAGGGAGGGAGGGAGGGAGGGAGGGAGGGAAAGACAGAGAGAGAGGACGAGAGGGAGGGGCAGAGAGAGGGAGGGAGGGAGAAAGGGAGGGATGAATAATCTGAAGTCAAATGTCCCATATATACTGGGTGAAATTCCACAGTGTGACATCACAGCAGCAAGATTTGTGACCTGTTGCCACAAGAAAAGAGAAACCAGTGAAGAACAAACACCATTGTAAATACAACCCATATTTATATTTATTTATTTTCCCATTTGTACTTTAACCATTTTCACATCGTTACAATTCTGTAAATAGACATAGTAAGATATTTGAAATGTCTTTATTCTATTGCAACTTTTGTGAGTGTAATGTTTACTGTTATGTTTTAATTATTTATTTCAATTTGATTTATTATCTATTTTACTTGGTTTGGCCATGTCAACATATGTTTCTCATGACAATAAAGCCGCCCCTTGAATTGAAAATTGAATTGACAGAGAGAGAGTTGACTGTTTTACGGCCCTTGGAAGCCATTGTGTTTTAACATGATCAGCCTTTCTCTCTTCTCTGTGTTCCCTTCACCTCCTCATATCTTATTATCCACCAGTGGATCCTCCGTAGGTTAAAGAAAACCTTTTGCCAAATCATTGGATCCTCCGTAGGTTAAAGAAAACCTTTTGCCAAACCATTGGATCCTCTGCAGGTTAAAGAAAACCTTTATCCAAACCATTGGAACCTCCGCGGGTTAAAGAAAACGTTTTGCCACAACATTGGATCCTCCGCGGGTTAAAGAAAACCTTTTGATTTAATGTCAAAAAGTAAATGTATATATTAGTGCTGGTCTGTCTGCCAGGAGCTGCTGTGATGCCTAGTGTTACGTCCTGGTCTGTCTGCCAGGAGATGCTGTGATGCCTAGTGTTACCTCCTGGTCTGTCTGCCAGGAGCTGTTGTGATGCCCAGTGTTACCTCCTGGTCTGTCTGCCAGGAGCTGTTGTGATGCCCAGTGTTACCTCCTGGTCTGTCTGCCAGGAGCTGCTGTGATGCCTAGTGTTACCTCCTGGTCTGTCTGCCAGGAGCTGTTGTGATGCCTTGTGTTACCTCCTGGTCTGTCTGCCAGAAGCTGTTGTGATGCCTTGTGTTACCTCCTGGTCTGTCTGCCAGGAGCTGTTGTGATGCCTTGTGTTACCTCCTGGTCTGTCTGCCAGGAGCTGTTGTGATGCCTTGTGTTACCTACTGGTCTGTCTGCCAGGAGCTGTTGTGATGCCTTGTGTTACCTCCTGGTCTGTCTGCCAGGAGCTGCTGTGATGCCTAGTGTTACCTCCTGGTCTGTCTGCCAGGAGCTGTTGTGATGCCTCGTGTTAGGCTTTCTCCATAAGGGTGAATGCATGGTGAATGCAGGGTGAATACAGGGTGAATACAGGGTGAATACAGAATGAATACAGGGTGAATACAGGGTGAATACAGAGTGAATACAGGGTGATGGTGAATACAGCGTGAATACAGGGTGAATACAGGGTGAATACAGCGTGAATACAGGATGAATACAGGGTGAATACAATGTGAATACAGGGTGAATACAGGGTGAATACAGGGTGAATACAGGGTGATGGTGAATACAGGGTGAATACAGGATGAATACAGGGTGAATACAGGGTGAATACAGGGTGATGGTGAATACAGGATGAATACAGGGTGAATACAGGGTGAATACAGGATGAATACAGGGTGAATACAGGGTGAATACAGGGTGAATACAGGGTGAATACAGGATGAATACAGGGTGAATACAGGGTGAATACAGGGTGATGGTGAATACAGGATGAATACAGGGTGAATACAGGGTGAATACAGGGTGAATACAGGGTGAATACAGGATGAATACAGGGTGAATACAGGATGAATACAGGGTGAATACAGGATGAATACAGAAATACAGGGTGAATACAGGATGAATACAGGGTGAATACAGGGTGAATACAGGGAATGATGAATACAGGGTGAATACAGGGTGAATACAGGATGAAATACAGGGTGAATACAGGGTGAATACAGGGTGAATACAGGTGAATACAGGGTGAATACAGGATGAATACAGGATGAATACAGGTGAATACAGGATGAATACAGGATGAATACAGATGAATACAGGGTGAATACAGGATGAATACAGGGTGAATACAGGAATACAGTGAATACAGGGTGAATACAGGGTGAATACAGGAGTGAATACAGGGTGAATACAGGATGAATACAGGATGAATACAGGGTGAATACAGGTGAATACAGGGTGAATACAGGATGAATACAGGGTGAATACAGGTGAATACAGAGTGAATACAGGGAATACAGAATACAGGGTGAATACAGGATGAATACAGGGTGAATACAGGATGAATACAGGGTGAATACAGGGTGAATACAGGATGAATACAGGGTGAATACAGGGTGAATACAGGGTGAATGAGGGTGAATACAGGGTGAATACAGGATGGGGGTGAATACAGGATGAATACAGGGTGAATACAGAAATACAGGATGAATACAGGATGAATACAGGGTGAATACAGGGTGAATACAGGATGAATACAGGGTGAATACAGGATGAATACAGGGAATACAGGGTGAATACAGGATGTGAATACAGGGTGAATACAGGGTGAAATACAGGATGAATACAGGGTGAATACAGGATGAATACAGGGTGAATACAGGGTGAATACAGGGTGAATACAGGGTGAATACAGGATGAATACAGGATGAATAATACAGGGTGAATACAGGGTGAATACAGGGTACAGGATGAATACAGGGTGAATACAGGGGTGAATACAGGATGAATACAGGGTGAATACAGGTGAATACAGGATGAATACAGGATGAATACAGGATGAATACAGGATGAATACAGGGTGAATACAGGATGAATACAGGGTGAATACAGGGTGAATACAGAATACAGGGTGAATACAGGATACAGGAATACAGGGTGAATGGTGAATACAGGGTGAATACAGGATGAATACAGGGTGAATACAGGATGAATGAAATACAGGGTGAATACAGGATGAATACAGGATGAATACAGGGTGAATACAGAAATACAGGGTGAAGGGTGAATACAGGGTGATGAATACAGGGTGAATACAGGGTGAATACAGGGTGAATACAGGATGAATACAGGGTGAATACAGGGTGAATACAGGATGAATACAGGATGAATACAGGGTGAATACAGGATGAATACAGGGTAATACAGGGTGAATACAGGAATACAGGGTGAATACAGGATGAATACAGGATACAGGGTGAATACAGGGTGAATACAGGGTGAATACAGGGTGAATACAGGGTGAATACAGGATGAATACAGGGTGAATACAGGATGAATACAGGGTGAATACAGGATGAAATACAGGATGAGGGTGAATACAGGATGAATACAGTGAATACAGGACGGCCTGAATACAGGGTGAATACAGGGGATGAATACAGGGTGAATACAGGGTGAATACAGGGTGAATACAGGGTGAATACAGGGTGAATACAGGATGAATACAGGGTGAATACAGGGTGAATACAGGGGTGAATACAGGATGAATACAGGATGAATACAGGGCGAATACAGGGTGAATACAGGATGAATACAGGGTGAATACAGGATGAATACAGGGTGAATACAGGATGAATACAGGATGAATACAGGGTGAATACAGGGTGAATACAGGATGAATACAGGGTGAATACAGGGTGAATACAGGGTGAATACAGGGTGAATACAGGATGAATACAGGGTGAATACAGGGTGAATACAGGATGAATACAGGATGAATACAGGGTGAATACAGGATGAATACAGGGTGAATACAGGATGAATACAGGATGAATACAGGGTGAATACAGGATGAATACAGGATGAATACAGGATGAATACAGGGTGAATACAGGGTGAATACAGGATGAATACAGGGTGAATACAGGGTGAATACAGGGTGAATACAGGGTGAATACAGGATGAATACAGGGTGAATACAGGGTGAATACAGGGTGAATACAGGATGAAATACAGGGTGAATACAGGGTGAATACAGGGTGAATACAGGGTGAATACAGGGTGAATACAGGGTGAATACAGGATGAATACAGGATGAATACAGGGTGAATACAGGGTGAATACAGGGTGAATACAGGGTGAATACAGAATACAGGATGAATGAATACAGGGTGAATACAGGGGGTGAATACAGGTGAATACAGGGTGAATACAGGGTGAATACAGGGTGAATACAGGGTGAATACAGGGTGAATACAGGGTGAATACAGGGTGAATACAGGATGAATACAGGGTGAATACAGGGTGAATACAGGATGAATACAGGGTGAATACAGGGTGAATACAGGATGAATACATGGTGAATACAGGGTGAATACAGGGTGAATACAGGGTGAATACAGGATGAATACAGGGTGAATACAGGATGAATACAGGGTGAATACAGGATGAATACAGGGTGAATACAGGGTGAATACAGGGTGAATACAGGATGAATACAGGGTGAATACAGGATGAATACAGGATGAATACAGGATGAATACAGGGTGAATACAGGGTGAATACAGGGTGAATACAGGGTGAATACAGGATGAATACAGGGTGAATACAGGGTGAATACAGGGTGAATACAGGGTGAATACAGGGTGAATACAGGATGAATACAGGATGAATACAGGGTGAATACAGGATGAATACAGGGTGAATACAGGGTGAATACAGGGTGAATACAGGGTGAATACAGGATGAATACAGGATGAATACAGGATGAATACAGGGTGAATACAGGGTGAATACAGGGTGAATACAGGGTGAATACAGGGTGAATACAGGATGAATACAGGGTGAATACAGGGTGAATACAGGATGAATACAGGGTGAATACAGGGTGAATACAGGGTGAATACAGGGTGAATACAGGGTAAATACAGGGTGAATACAGGGTGAATACAGGGTGAATACAGGGTGAATACAGGGTGAATACAGGGTGAAATACAGGAATACAGGATGAATACAGGGTGAATACAGGGTGAATACAGGATGAATACAGGGTGAATACAGGGTGAATACAGGGTGATGGTGAATACAGGATGAATACAGGGTGAATACAGGGTGAATACAGGGTGAATACAGGATGAATACAGGGTAAATACAGGGTGAGGGTGAATACAGGGTGAATACAGGGTGAATACAGGATGAATACAGGGTGAATACAGGGTGAATACAGGGTGAATACAGGATGAATACAGGGTGAATACAGGATGAATACAGGGTGAATACAGGGTGAATACAGGGTGAATACAGGATGAATACAGGGTGAATACAGGGTGAATACAGGGTGAATACAGGGTGAATACAGGGTGAATACAGGGTGAATACAGGATGAATACAGGGTGAATGAATACAGGGTGAAATACAGGGTGAATACAGGGTGAATACAGGGTGAATACAGGGTGAATACAGGGTGAATACAGGGTGAATACAGGGTGAATACAGGATGAATACAGGGTGAATACAGGGTGAATACAGGGTGAATACAGGGTGAATACAGGGTGAATACAGGGTGAATACAGGGTGAATACAGGATGAATACAGGGTGAATACAGGGTGAATACAGGGTGAATACAGGATGAATACAGGGTGAATACAGGATGAATACAGGGTGAATACAGGGTGAATACAGGGTGAATACAGGGTGAATACAGGGTGAATACAGGGTGAATACAGGGTGAATACAGGATGAATACAGGGTGAATACAGGGTGAATACAGGGTGAATACAGGATGAATACAGGATGAATACAGGGTGAATACAGGATGAATACAGGGTGAATACAGGATGAATACAGGATGAATACAGGGTGAATACAGGGTGAATACAGGGTGAATACAGGGTGAATACAGGGTAAATACAGGGTGAATACAGGGTGAATACAGGGTGAATACAGGATGAATACATGGTGAATACAGGATGAATACAGGGTGAATACAGGGTGAATACAGGATGAATACAGGATGAATACAGGGTGAATACAGGGTGAATACAGGGTGAATACAGGGTGAATACAGGGTGAATACAGGGTGAATACAGGATGAATACAGGGTGAATACAGGGTGAATACAGGGTGAATACAGGGTGAATACAGGGTGAATACAGGGTGAATACAGGGTGAATACAGGGTGAATACAGGATGAATACAGGGTAAATACAGGGTGAGGGTGAATACAGGGTGAATACAGGGTGAATACAGGGTGAATACAGAATACAGGGTGAATACAGGGTGAATACAGGGTGAATACAGAGTGAATACAGGGTGAATACAGGGTGAATACAATACAGATGAATACAGGATGAATACAGGGTGAATACAGGATGAATACAGGGTGAATAATAGGGATGAATACAGGGTGAATACAGGAATACAGGGTGAATACAGGGTGAATACAGGGTGAATACAGGGTGAATACAGGGTGAATACAGGGTACAGAATACAGGATGAATACAGGGTGAATACAGGAAATACAGGATGAATACAGGGTGAATACAGGATGAATACAGGGTGAATACAGGGTGAATACAGGGTGAATACAGGATGAATACAGGGTGAATACAGGGTGAATACAGGGTGAATACAGGGTGAATACAGGGTGAATACAGGGTGAATACAGGGTGAATACAGGGTGAATACAGGGTGAATACAGGGTGAATACAGGGTGATGAATACAGAATACAGAATACAGGGTGAATACAGGATGAATACAGGATGAGGGTGAATACAGGGTGAATACAGGATGAATACAGGGTGAATACAGGATGAATACAGGGTGAATATAGGATGAATACAGGCTGAATACAGGGTGAATAGAGGGTTAATACAGGGTGAATACAGGGTGAATACAGTGTGAATACAGGATGAATACAGGGTGAATACAGGGTGAATACAGGATGAATACAGGATGAATACAGGGTGAATACAGGGTGAATGCATGGTGAATACAGGATGAATACAGGGTGATGGTGAATACAGGGTGAATACAGGATGAATACAGGGTGAATACAGGATGAATACAGGGTGAATACAGGATGAATACAGGGTGAATACAGGATGAATACAGGATGAGGGTGAATATAGGGTGAATACAGGGTGAATACAGGGTGAATACAGGGTGATGGTGAATACAGGATGAGGGTGAATACAGGATGAATACAGGGTGAATACAGGGTGAATACAGGATGAATACAGGGTGAATACAGGGTGAATACAGGATGAATACAGGGTGAATACAGGGTGAATATAGGGTGAATACAGGGTGAATACAGGATGAATACAGGGTGAATACAGGATGAATACAGGATGAGGGTGAATACAGGATGAATACAGGATGAATACAGGGTGAATACAGGATGAATGCAGGGTGAATACAGGATGAATACAGGATGAATACAGGGTGAATACAGGGTGAATACAGGGTGAATACAGGATGAATACAGGATGAATACAGGGTGAATACAGGGTGAATACAGGATGAATACAGGATGAATAGAGGGTGAATACAGGGTGAATACAGGGTGAATACAGGGTGAATACAGGATGAATACAGGGTGAATACAGGGTGAATACAGGATGAATACAGGGTGATGGTGAATACAGGGTGAATGCATGGTGAATACAGGATGAGGGTGAATACAGGATGAGGGTGAATACAGGGTGAATGCAGTGTGAATACAGCTTGGGACAGAGTCCATTATGTGGGTTTGTAATGTTCTGTTGCCCATTCATTTGACTAACAAGACTCTGCTGTCAGGCGGTAGTTATTGTTGAAGTGTTGGTTCAATGCTTCAGCTTACCCTGCTTGGGGTTAATGATGGTGGAATGTACAGGGCATCACAGTAGCAACATTATAGCACTGAATGTACATCCTGGTAATACGAAAGTAGACAATGAGTTTCAATAACTCATGTATTTATGTCAGCATGGTTGTATGAAAACAGAATCACAGCTAATTATGTCCTCTTCAAATATGTCCTTCTGATGTTCTCCCTGTAGAGGAGGTCCTCTCCACTCTGTCCTGTAGAGGAGGTCCTCTCCACTCTGTCCTGTAGAGGAGGTCCTCTCCACTCTGTCCAGTAGAGGAGGTCCTCTCCACTCTATCCTGTAGAGGAGGTCCTCTCCACTCTGTCCTGTAGAGGAGGTCCTCTCCACTCTGTCCTGTAGAGGAGGTCCTCTCCACTCTGTCCTGTAGAGGAGGTCCTCTCCACTCTGTCCTGTGGAGGAGGTCCTCTCCACTCTGTCCTGTAGAGGAGGTCCTCTCCACTCTGTCCTGTAGAGGAGGTCCTCTCCACTCTGTCCTGTAGAGGAGGTCCTCTCCACTCTGTCCTGTAGAGGAGGTCCTCTCCACTCTGTCCTGTAGAGGAGGTCCTCTCCACTCTGTCCTGTAGAGGAGGTCCTCTCCACTCTGTCCTGTGGAGGAGGTCCTCTCCACTCTGTCCTGTAGAGGAGGTCCTCTCCATTCTGTCCTGTAGAGGAGGTCCTCTCCACTCTGTCCTGTAGAGGAGGTCCTCTCCACTCTGTCCTGTAGAGGAGGTCCTCTCCACTCTATCCTGTAGAGGAGGTCCTCTCCACTCTGTCCTGTAGAGGAGGTCCTCTCCACTCTGTCCTGTAGAGGTCCTCTCCACTCTGTCCTGTAGAGGAGGTCCTCTCCACTCTGTCCTGTAGAGGAGGTCCTCTCCAATCTGTCCTGTAGAGGAGGTCCTTGCCACTCTGTCCTGTAGAGGAGGTCCTCTCCACTCTGTCTTGTAGAGGAGGTCCTCTCCACTCTGAGGTCCTCTCCACTCTTCTCATTCTCTATTTCTCCACTTCAATGACCCCGCTTGTTGACCACAATTGTTGTTCTCCCTTTCATGTTGAACATGTTTAAGGCTGCGCCAATAGCAGGACTTGTCACATGTTTCCACAAGGCTTGACCAATAGCAGCCCTTGTCACACGTTGCCACAAGGCTCGACCAATAGCAGCCCTTGTCACACGTTTCCACAAGGCTCGACCAATAGCAGCCCTCGTCACATGTTTCCACAAGGCTCGACCAATAGCAGCCCTCGTCACATGTTTCCACAATGCTCGACCAATAGCAGCCCTTGTCGCGCGTTTCCACAAGGCTTGACCAATAGCAGCCCTCATCACATGTTTCCACAAGGCTCGACCAATAGCAGCCCTTGCCACACGTTTCCATAAGGCTTGACCAATAGCAGCCCTCATCACATGTTTCCACAAGGCTCGACCAATAGCAGCCTTTGTCACACGTTTCCACAAGGCTGTCAGCAGCTGGCCTATTCAGAGCTGGCGATTTCGCTG
>NC_088241.1:67840200-67880200 GCF_036934945.1 Oncorhynchus masou masou | reverse complement strand
TTCTCAGTGACCCTATGACAGTAATACTGACACCTCCTCACCTCCTCAGTGACCCTATAACAGTGATACTGACACCTCCTCACCACCCACCTCTTCAGTGACCCTATAACAGTAATACTGACACCTCCTCACCTCCCCATCTCCTCAGTGACCCTATAACAGTGATACTGACACCTCCTCAACTCCTCACCTCCCCATCTCCTCAGTGACCCTATAACAGTGATACTGACACCACCTCACCTCCTCAGTGACCCTATGACAGTGATACTGACACCTCCTCACCTCCCCACCTCCTCAGTGACCCTATAACAGTGATACTGACACCTCCTCACCTCCTCAGTGACCTTATGAAAGTGATACTGACACCTCCTCACCTCCCCACCTCCTCAGTGACCCTATAACAGTGATTCTGACACCTCGCACCTCCTCAGTGACCCTATAACAGTGATACTGACACCTCCTCACCTCCCCACCTCCTCAGTGACCCTATGACAGTGATACTGACACCTCCTCACCCCCCACCTCCTCAGTGACCCTATAACAGTGATACTGACACCTCCTCACCTCCCCACCTCCTCAGTGACCCTATGACAGTGATACTGACACCTCCTCACCTCCCCACCTCCTCAGTGACCCTATAACAGTGATACTGACACCTCCTCACCTCCCCACCTCCTCAGTGACCCTATGACAGTGATACTGACACCTTCTCACCCCCCACCTTCTCAGTGACCCTATAACAGTGATACTGACACCTCCTCACCTCCTCAGTGACCCTATAACAGTGATACTGACACCTCCTCACCTCCCCACCTCCTCAGTGACCCTATAACAGTGATACTGACACCTCCTCACCCCCACCTCCTCAGTGACCCTATAACAGTGATACTGACACCTCCTCACCTCCCCACCTCCTCAGTGACCCTATAACAGTGATACTGACACCTCCTCACCCCCACCTCCTCAGTGACCCTATAACAGTGATACTGACACCTCCTCACCCCCTCACCTCCTCAGTGACCCTATAACAGTGATACTGACACCTCCTCACCTCCCCACCTCCTCAGTGACCCTATAACAGTGATACTGACACCTCCTCACCCCCCACCTCCTCAGTGACCCTATAACAGTGATACTGACACCTCCTCACCTCCTCACCCCCTCAGTGACCCTATGACAGTAATACTGACACCTCCTCACCTCCCCACCTCCTCAGTGACCCTATAACAGTGATACTGACACCTCCTCACCTCCTCACCCCCTCAGTGACCCTATGACAGTAATACTGACACCTCCTCACCTCCCAAACCTCCTCAGTGACCCTATAACAGTGATACTGACACCTCCTCACCTCCTCACCCCTCACCTCCTCAGTGACCCTATAACAGTGATACTGACACCTCCTCACCTCCTCACCCCCTCAGTGACCCTATGACAGTAATACTGACACCTCCTCACCTCCTCAGTGACCCTATAACAGTAATACTGACACCTCCTCACCTCCTCAGTGACCCTATAACAGTGATACTGACACCTCCTCACCTTGACAGTGACCCTATAACAGTGATACTGACACCTCCTCACCTCCCCACCTCCTCAGTGACCCTATAACAGTGATACTGACACCTCCTCACCTCCTCAGTGACCCTATAACAGTGATACTGACACCTCCTCACCTCCTCACCCCCTCAGTGACCCTTTGACAGTAATACTGACACCTCCTCACCTCCCCACCTCCTCAGTGACCGTATAACAGTGATACTGACACCTCCTCACCTCCTCAGTGACACTATAACAGTGATACTGACACCTCCTCACCTCCCCACCTCCTCAGTGACCCTATAACAGTGATACTGACACCTCCTCACCTCCTCAGTGACCCTATAACAGTGATACTGACACCTCCTCACCTCCCCACCTCCCCAGTGACCCTATAACAGTGATACTGACACCTCCTCACCTCCTCACCTCCTCAGTGACCCTATAACAGTAATACTGACACCTCCTCACCTCCTCAGTGACCCTATAACAGTGATACTGACACCTCCTCACCTCCTCAGTGACCCTATAACAGTGATACTGACACCTCCTCACTTCCCCACCTCCTCAGTGAGCCTATAACAGTGATACTGACACCTCCTCACCTCCCCACCTCCTCAGTGACCCTATAACAGTGATACTGACACCTCCTCACCTCCCCACCTCCTCAGTGACCCTATAACAGTAATACTGACACCTCCTCACCTCCTCAGTGACCCTATAACAGTGATACTGACACCTCCCCACCTCCTCAGTGACCCTATAACAGTGATACTGACACCTCCTCACCTCCTCACCTCCTCAGTGACCCTATAACAGTGATACTGACACCTCCTCACCTCCTCAGTGACCCTATAACAGTGATACTGACACCTCCTCACCTCCCCACCTCCCCAGTGACCCTATAACAGTGATACTGACACCTCCTCACCTCCTCAGTGACCCTATAACAGTGATACTGACACCCCCTCACCTCCCCACCTCCTCAGTGACCCTATAACAGTGATACTGACACCTCCTCACCTCCCCACCTCCTCAGTGACCCTATAACAGTGATACTGACACCTCCTCACCTCCCCACCTCCTCAGTGACCCTATAACAGTAATACTGACACCTCCTTTCCTCCTCAGTGACCCTATAACAGTGATACTGACACCTCCTCACCTCCCCACCTCCTCAGTGACCCTATGACAGTGATACTGACACCTCCTCACCTCCTCACCTCCTCAGTGACCCTATAACAGTGATACTGACACCTCCTCACCTCCTCACCTCCTCAGTGACCCTATAACAGTGATACTGACACCTCCTCACCTCCTCACCTCCTCAGTGACCCTATGACAGTGATACTGACACCTCCTCACCTCCCCACCTCCTCAGTGACCCTATAACAGTGATACTGACACCTCCTCACCTCCTCAGTGACCCTATAACAGTGATACTGACACCTCCTCACCTCCTCACCTCCTCAGTGACCCTATAACAGTGATACTGACACCTCCTCACCTCCTCAGTGACCATATAACAGTGATACTGACACCTCCTCACCTCCCCACCTCCCCAGTGACCCTATAACAGTGATACTGACACCTCCTCACCTCCTCAGTGACCCTATAACAGTGATACTGACACCCCCTCACCTCCCCACCTCCTCAGTGACCCTATAACAGTGATACTGACACCTCCTCACCTCCCCACCTCCTCAGTGACCCTATAACAGTGATACTGACACCTCCTCACCTCCCCACCTCCTCAGTGACCCTATAACAGTAATACTGACACCTCCTTTCCTCCTCAGTGACCCTATAACAGTGATACTGACACCTCCTCACCTCCCCACCTCCTCAGTGACCCTATAACAGTGATACTGACACCTCCTCACCTCCTCACCTCCTCAGTGACCCTATAACAGTGATACTGACACCTCCTCACCTCCTCACCTCCTCAGTGACCCTATAACAGTGATACTGACACCTCCTCACCTCCTCACCTCCTCAGTGACCCTATGACAGTGATACTGACACCTCCTCACCTCCCCACCTCCTCAGTGACCCTATAACAGTGATACTGACACCTCCTCACCTCCTCAGTGACCCTATAACAGTGATACTGACACCTCCTCACCTCCTCACCTCCTCAGTGACCCTATAACAGTGATACTGACACCTCCTCACCTCCCCACCTCCTCAGTGACCCTATAACAGTGATACTGACACCTCCCCACCTCCTCAGTGACCCTATAACAGTGATACTGACACCCCCTCACCTCCCCACCTCCTCAGTGACCCTATAACAGTGATACTGACACCTCCTCACCTCCCCACCTCCTCAGTGAGCCTATAACAGTGATACTGACCTCTCCTCACCTCCCCACCTCCTCAGTGACCCTATAACAGTGATACTGACACCTCCTCACCTCCCCACCTCCTCAGTGACCCTATAACAGTAATACTGACACCTCCTCACCTCCTCAGTGACCCTATAACAGTGATACTGACACCTCCCCACCTCCTCAGTGACCCTATAACAGTGATACTGACACCTCCTCACCCCTCACCTCCCCAGTGACCCTATAACAGTGATACTGACACCTCCTCACCTCCTCAGTGACCCTATAACAGTGATACTGACACCTCCTCACCTCCCCACCTCCCCAGTGACCCTATAACAGTGATACTGACACCTCCTCACCTCCTCAGTGACCCTATAACAGTGATACTGACACCTCCTCACCTCCTCAGTGACCCTATAACAGTGATACTGACACCTCCCCACCTCCTCAGTGACCCTATAACAGTGATACTGACACCTCCTCACCTCCTCAGTGACCCTATAACAGTGATACTGACACCTCCTCACCTCCCCACCTCCCCAGTGACCCTATAACAGTGATAGACACCTCCTCACCTCCTCAGTGACCCTATAACAGTGATACTGACACCTCCTCACCTCCTCAGTGACCCTATAACAGTGATACTGACACCTCCTCACCTCCTCAGTGACCCTATGACAGTGATACTGACACCTCCTCACCTCCTCAGTGACCCTATAACAGTGATACTGACACCTCCTCACCTCCCCACCTCCTCATTGAGCCTATAACAGTGATACTGACACCTCCTCACCTCCCCACCTCCTCAGTGACCCTATAACAGTGATACTGACACCTCCTCACCTCCCCACCTCCTCAGTGACCCTATAACAGTGATACTGACACCTCCTCACCTCCCCACCTCCTCAGTGACACTATAACAGTGATACTGACACCTCCTCACCTCCTCAGTGACCATATAACAGTGATACTGACACCTCCTCACCTCCTCAGTGACCCTATAACAGTGAAACTGACACCTCCTCACCTCCCCACCTCCTCAGTGACCCTATAACAGTGATACTGACACCTCCTCACCCCTCACCTCCCCAGTGACCCTATAACAGTGATACTGACACCTCCTCACCTCCTCAGTGACCCTATAACAGTGATACTGACACCTCCTCACCTCCTCAGTGACCCTATGACAGTGATACTGACACCTCCTCACCTCCTCAGTGTCCCTATGACAGTGATACTGACACCTCCCCACCTCCCCACCTCCTCAGTGACCCTATAACAGTGATACTGACACCTCCTCACCTCCTCAGTGACCCTATAACAGTGATACTGACACCTCCTCACCTCCTCAGTGACCCTATAACAGTGATACTGACACCTCCTCACCTCCTCAGTGACCCTATGACAGTGATTCTGACACCTCCTCACCTCCTCACCTCCTCAGTGACCCTATAACAGTGATACTGACACCTCCTCACCTCCTCAGTGACCCTATGACAGTGATTCTGACACCTCCTCACCTCCTCAGTGACCCTATAACAGTGATACTGACACCTCCTCACCTGCTCACCTCCTCAGTGACACTATAACAGTGATACTGACACCTCCTCACCTCCTCAGTGACCATATAACAGTGATACTGACACCTCCTCACCTCCTCAGTGACCCTATAACAGTGAAACTGACACCTCCTCACCTCCCCACCTCCTCAGTGACCCTATAACAGTGATACTGACACCTCCTCACCCCTCACCTCCCCAGTGACCCTATAACAGTGATACTGACACCTCCTCACCTCCTCAGTGACCCTATAACAGTGATACTGACACCTCCTCACCTCCTCAGTGACCCTATGACAGTGATACTGACACCTCCTCACCTCCTCAGTGTCCCTATGACAGTGATACTGACACCTCCCCACCTCCCCACCTCCTCAGTGACCCTATAACAGTGATACTGACACCTCCTCACCTCCTCAGTGACCCTATAACAGTGATACTGACACCTCCTCACCTCCTCAGTGACCCTATAACAGTGATACTGACACCTCCTCAGTGACCCTATGACAGTGATTCTGACACCTCCTCACCTCCTCACCTCCTCAGTGACCCTATAACAGTGATACTGACACCTCCTCACCTCCTCAGTGACCCTATGACAGTGATTCTGACACCTCCTCACCTCCTCAGTGACCCTATAACAGTGATACTGACACCTCCTCACCTCCTCAGTGACCCTATAACAGTGATACTGACACCTCCTCACCTCCTCACCTCCTCAGTGACTATATGACAGTGATACTGACACCTCCCCACCTCCTCAGTGACCCTATAACAGTGATACTGACACCTCCCCACCTCCTCAGTGACCCTATAACAGTGATACTGACACCTCCTCACCTCCCCACCTCCTCAGTGACCCCATAACAGTGATACTGACACCTCCCCACCTCCTCAGTGACCCTATAACAGTGATACTGACACCTCCTCACCTCCCCACCTCCTCAGTGACCCTATAACAGTGATACTGACACCTCCTCACCTCCCCACCTCCTCAGTGACCCTATAACAGTGATACTGACACCTCATCACCTCCTCAGTGACCCTATAACAGTGATACTGACACCTCCTCACCTCCTCAGTGACCCTATAACAGTGATACTGACACCTCCCCACCTCCTCAGTGACCCTATAACAGTGATACTGACACCTCCTCACCTCCTCAGTGACCCTATAACAGTGATACTGACACCTCCTCACCTCCCCACCTCCCCAGTGACCCTATAACAGTGATAGACACCTCCTCACCTCCTCAGTGACCCTATAACAGTGATACTGACACCTCCTCACCTCCCCACCTCCTCAGTGACCCTATAACAGTGATACTGACACCTCCTCACCTCCCCACCTCCTCAGTGACCCTATAACAGTGATACTGACACCTCCTCACCTCCCCACCTCCTCAGTGACCCTATAACAGTGATACTGACACCTCCTCACCTCCTCAGTGACCATATAACAGTGATACTGACACCTCCTCACCTCCTCAGTGACCCTATAACAGTGAAACTGACACCTCCTCACCTCCCCACCTCCTCAGTGACCCTATAACAGTGATACTGACACCTCCTCACCCCTCACCTCCCCAGTGACCCTATAACAGTGATATTGACACCTCCTCACCTCCTCAGTGACCCTATAACAGTGATACTGACACCTCCTCACCTCCTCAGTGACCCTATGACAGTGATACTGACACCTCCTCACCTCCTCAGTGACCCTATGACAGTGATACTGACACCTCCCCACCTCCCCACCTCCTCAGTGACCCTATAACAGTGATACTGACACCTCCTCACCTCCTCAGTGACCCTATAACAGTGATACTGACACCTCCTCACCTCCTCAGTGACCCTATAACAGTGATACTGACACCTCCTCACCTCCTCAGTGACCCTATGACAGTGATTCTGACACCTCCTCACCTCCTCACCTCCTCAGTGACCCTATAACAGTGATACTGACACCTCCTCACCTCCTCAGTGACCCTATGACAGTGATTCTGACACCTCCTCACCTCCTCAGTGACCCTATAACAGTGATACTGTGACTACACCTCCTCACCTCCTCAGTGACCCTATAACAGTGATACTGACACCTCCTCACCTCCTCAGTGACCCTATGACAGTGATTCTGACACCTCCTCACCTCCTCAGTGACCCTATAACAGTGATACTGACACCTCCTCACCTCCTCAGTGACCCTATAACAGTGATACTGACACCTCCTCACCTCCTCACCTCCTCAGTGACTATATGACAGTGATACTGACACCTCCCCACCTCCTCAGTGACCCTATAACAGTGATACTGACACCTCCCCACCTCCTCAGTGACCCTATAACAGTGATACTGACACCTCCTCACCTCCCCACCTCCTCAGTGACCCCATAACAGTGATACTGACACCTCCCCACCTCCTCAGTGACCCTATAACAGTGATACTGACACCTCCTCACCTCCCCACCTCCTCAGTGACCCTATAACAGTGATACTGACACCTCCTCACCTCCCCACCTCCTCAGTGACCCTATAACAGTGATACTGACACCTCATCACCTCCCCACCTCCCCAGTGACCCTATAACAGTGATACTGACACCTCCTCACCCCTCACCTCCTCAGTGACCCTATGACAGTGATACTGACACCTCCTCACCTCCTCAGTGACCCCATAACAGTGATACTGACACCTCCCCACCTCCTCACCTCCTCAGTGACCCTATAACAGTGATACTGACACCTCCCCACCTCCTCACCTCCTCAGTGACCCTATAACAGTGATACTGACACCTCCCCACCTCCTCACCTCCTCAGTGACCCTATAACAGTGATACTGACACCTCCCCACCTCCTCACCTCCTCAGTGACCCTATGACAGTGATACTGACACCTCCTCACCTCCCCAGTGACCCTATAACAGTGATACTGACACCTCCTCACCTCCTCAGTGACCCTATAACAGTGATACTGACACCTCCTCACCCCTCACCTCCTCAGTGACCCTATAACAGTGATACTGACACCACCTCAGTTACCCTCAATCCCTCTACACTCGAGTCCTCTGTTCACCTGTGTCTACAGTGTGAGTGTGAAATGCTAATTACCGTCTACTTCTACAAAGCTGCCTCCTCCCTCAAGGCAGAGACCAATACCGACTTGACATCTTGCATATAAAATATGCATTTCTCATTTCAGCTTTATTTTTAATCCAAGAGTTTCTCAACTTGCACCATTCCAAATAGCATTAGCCTGGTGATTATACAGTGGTCTTTCAAAAGAGGAACAGGCAGAACAGCTAGACATGATAAACACCTTTCATCTTTCATCACTTCACATGGACAAGGTCCTGGTCTGACAAAGCCTGATAAAAGCTTTTTACCATACTTATAGAGATCTATGACACTGAGAGGGACAAGCAGAACCTTGGGACTGATTAGTGCATTATCACCTGAACCTTAGCGACATCCTCCATCTCCTCTCTCTCTCTCTCGCTCTCTTTTTTTCTCCTTTTCTCCCTCTCTCTCCCTCTCTCACCCTCTGTCTCTCTCTGTCCCTCTCTTTCTCTCTCTTTTTCGCTCTTTTGCTCTCTCTTCCTTTTTCTCTCTTTCTCCCTCTCTCTCTCCGTCTTCCTCTCTCTCTCTCTCTCTCTCTCTCTCTCTCTCTCTCTCTCTGTCCCCCTTTCTCTCTCTCTCTCTCTCTCTCTCTCTCTGTCTCCCTCTCTCTCTCTCTCTCTCTCTCTCTCTCTCTGTCCCCCTTTCTCTCTCTCTTTCTCTCTCTCTCTCTCTCTCTCTCTCTCTCAAATTCACATTTTAAAGTCCAGTTTATTGAGTGTTCCCCAAACCTCACTTCTGTAAAGCGCTATCGGTAGGATTACGCTTTCAAATATTTTGGTCCAAACTCTAATTGGGATGTTGATTTTGTTTTTATTGCATACAATACTATTTTATTTCATTCACTGCCATTTTAAAGTTTCCCAATGAAGATATGGTCAGACCAAGGTATGAGTCATTTTTAGTGTGTTCAATTATGGTGTTGTTCAGGGTGAATTTATATTTGTGTTTGTGACATCTGGATTTTTTTCAGGAAAATCATGATTTTATATATTTATTTATATCTGCCATGGCCCAATTATGGAAATTTTGCTCTAGAATGTTTTAAGGTTCTGTTGAAGACCTTCTTTGGTTGGTGATAGAAGAACCAAATCATCAGCATATCGCAGGTAATTCACCTCTGTGTCAAATAGCGTGAGTCCTGGCGCTGCAGAATGGTCCAACACGTCTGCTAATTCATTGATATAAATGAACAGGTTTGGACTCTAACTGCAGCCTTGTCTCACACCTCGATGTTGCAAAAGTAATAATTGTCTTTGGTTTTTGACACTTGTTTTCTGTGTTCATACATTTTATACATACACCTTACCACCAAGCCCACTTTGGAGATTTTTGAAGAATCAACCTTTTTGACAAATAAAATAAAATGCTTTTTTAAAGTCAATAAAGCAAGCAAGGTTTTTTTCCTCTTTTTTGTGGATGTGTTTATTAATTAGTGTGTGTAAGGTGTATATATGGTCAGTAGAGTGATGGTGTTTATTAATTAGTGTGTGTAAGGTGTATATATGGTCAGTAGTGTGATGGTGTTTATTAATAAGTGTGTGTAAGGTGTATATATGGTCAGTAGTGTGATGGTGTTTATTAATTAGTGTGTGTAAGGTGTATATATGGTCAGTAGTGTGATGGTGTTTATTAATTAGTGTGTGTAAGGTGTATATATGGTCAGTAGTGTGATGGTGTTTATTAATAAGTGTGTGTAAGGTGTATATATGGTCAGTAGTGTGATGGTGTTTATTAATTAGTGTGTGTAAGGTGTATATATGGTCAGTAGTGTGATGGTGGGGAGAAAGACATTTTGAAATGTACGTATTACATTTTTTTTCTTGAAGAAAGGATGAATTATTGAGTTCAAAATGCTACAGAACACCTTTCCCAAGTGGCTGTTTACATAAATTATATTTTTTTAGGTTTGATTAGTCTCCACTTTCTGTGGATAGAGGAGATGAGCCCCTGGTTCCAGACATCAGAGAAGCAGCCAGAAGATAGTACCATGTTGTATAGTTTAAACACAGCACCACCTCTCTCTCTCTCTCTCTCTCTCTTTCTCTCTCTCTCTCTCTCTCTCTCTCTCTCTCTCTCTCTCATCCTTCGTGACACTGTGACTGGTTATATATTACAGTATATTATCAGTTTGTCTCAGAGATGTCCCTGGCTCTCCTCCTCCTCCACATACGTCCTGTTTGTCTGTCTGTCTGTCTGTCTGTCTGTCTGTCTGTCTGTCTGTCTGTCTGTCTGTCTGTCTGTCTGTCTGTCTGTCTCACCTCCCTTGTCTTAGATGTAACCACTGCAGTCTCTCCAACCCACCACCTACTACTGCAGTCTCTCCAACCCACCACCTACTACTGCAGTCTCTCCAACCCACCACCTACTACTGCAGTCTCTCCAACCCACCACCTACTACTGCAGTCTCTCCAACCCACCACCTACTACTGCAGTCTCTCCAACCCACCACCTACTACTGCAGTCTCTCCAACCCACCACCTACTACTGCAGTCTCTCCAACCCACCACCTACTACTGCAGTCTCTCCAACCCACCACCTACTACTGCAGTCTCTCCAACCCACCACCAACCAGATGTCATCTCTGCTACTCAGAGATGTCCATGTCTTTGTCTGGAAGAGAGAGATGACACAGGTCATGAACCCACTACCGCCTAACCAATCAGAGATGACACAGATCATGAACCCACTACCTCCTAACCAATCAGAGTTGACACAGGTCATGAATCCGCTACTGCCTAACCGGTGCGGCAGTGTAGCCTAGTGGTTAGAGCATTGGACTAGTAACCAAAAGGTTGCAAGTTTAAATCCCCGAGCTGACAAGCTACAAAATCTGTCGTTCTGCCCCTGAACAGGCAGTTAACCCACTGTTCCTAGGCCGTCATTGAAAATAAGAATTTGTTCTTAACTGACTTGCCTAGTAAAATAAAGGTATAAAACAAAAAATAAAAAAAATAAAAATCAGACATGACACAGGTCATGAACCCGCTACCGCCTAACCAATCAGAGATGACACAGGTCATGAACCCACTACCGCCTAAATAATCAGAGATGACACAGGTCAAGAACCAACTACTGCCTAACCAATCAGAGATGACACAGGTCATGAACCCGCTACCGCCTAACCAATCAGAGATGACACAGATCATGAAACCACTACTGCCTAACCAATCAGAGATGGCACATCTCAATTAAGAGATGAATTAAGAGATTCATTTTGAGATTCATTAAAATATTAATTAGGAGATTCAGTAAAAGATTAATTAGGAGATTCGCTAAATCATGAATTAAGAGATGAATTTAGAGATTTGTTAAGGGATTAATTTAGAGATGAATTTCAGTGATTAATTTAGAGATGAATTAAGTGATTCATTAAGTGATTAATTTAGAGATTTATTAAGTGATTCATTTAGAGATTCATTAAGTGATTCATTTAGAGATGAATTAAGAGATGAATTAAGAGATTCATTTAGAGATGAATTAAGATATTCATTTAGAGATTCAGTAAGAGATTCATTAAATGATTCATTTAGAGATGAATTAAGAGATGAATTTAGAGATTCATTAAGTGATTCATTTAGAGATGAATTAAGAGATGAATTAAGTGATTCATTTAGAGATGAATTAGGAGATGCTTGTGTATTTTGGTTGGGAGGTTTTTCCCTGAATGTATATGTTGATTCCAGCGTGTTAAAGGGGAGCTTGAACATGCAGTAGCTGGGTTTAGCTAATTGTGTGTTTAGCAGATAAATGAAGCACTAAGAGACATCTGGCAATGTACTATAGCATTCTAGGATTAGATTAAGGCAGAAAGAGAGGGAGGGTATTTTACCCCTCTATTCTAACATTCCATTGAAGAGGAGAGGAGAGGAGAATGGTCTGCTAATATAGTCCTCAGGCAATTAAGGCTCTCTAAGAACAAATGAAATCATGTGAAATAAGTGTTGTGCTTTACGTAGCTAGTCACTTTAGATGTCTCAGTACCCTGTTGGAAGAAGACTGAATGAAGGAGTAAATACTGGCGTCAATGAATGAGAAACGGCATCCATTTGTCCCTCCCTCTATCCTGTCCTCCCCCAGAGAGACTCCCAACCTACTACCTATTCTTCCATAAAGGCAGCCCCGCCCCCCCAACCGGGATGGGTTTTAAACGACACTATGATTTGTATTTTGTACATTTACTTTACATATGATTAAATGATTACAGATTCAGCATCAGCATTCGGCATTACAGAGAGGGGTTAGGTGTAATCCCAAAGTCTCACAGATACAGAGCTGTGTTAATGATATTCATGAAATATGTGGCTCCCTTGAGGCCAAGCCAAGCCTCTGTGTGTCTAATGATAAACCACATACAGTATCTCCCAGTGCTACACTACACTATGCTGTACTACGGTAGTGTTACGATACGGGAGGCAGCGAGGGACATGGGTAATTCAGTATCTCCCCCTGCTACACTACACTATGCTGTACTACGGTAGTGTTACGATACGGGAGGCAGCGAGGGACATGGGTAATTCAGTATCTCCCCCTGCTACACTACACTATGCTGTACTACGGTAGTGTTACGATACGGGAGGCAGCGAGGGACATGGGTAATTCAGTATCTCCCCCTGCTACACTACACTATGCTGTACTACGGTAGTGTTACGATACGGCAGGCAGCGAGGGACATGGGTAATTCAGTATCTCCCCCTGCTACACTGCACTACACTACACTATGCTGTACTACGGTGTTGTACTTTACTATTTATATTTGTTACAACTTTTACTTTTTCTTCACTACAATCCTAAAGCAATTTATTTACTATTTACTCCATACATTTTCCCTGACAGCCAAAAGTACTAAATACATTTTGAATGATTAACAGGACAGGAAAATGGACAGGAAAACATCCCTGGTCATCTCTACTGCCTCTGATCTGGAGGACTCACTAAACAGAGAACATCCCTGGTCATCCCTACAAGCCTCTGATCTGGAGGACTCACTAAACAGAGAACATCCCTGGTCATCCCTACTGCCTCTGATCTGGAGGACTCACTAAACAGAGAACATCCCTGGTCATCTCTACTGCCTCTGATCTGGAGGACTCACTAAACAGAGAACATCCCTGGTCATCCCTACAAGCCTCTGATCTGGAGGACTCACTAAACAGAGAACATCCCTGGTCATCTCTACTGCCTCTGATCTGGAGGACTCACTAAACAGAGAACATCCCTGGTCATCTCTACTGCCTCTGATCTGGAGGACTCACTAAACAGAGAACATCCCTGGTCATCCCTACTGCCTCTGATCTGGAGGACTCACTAAACAGAGAACATCCCTGGTCATCCCTACTGCCTCTGATCTGGAGGACTCACTAAACAGAGAACATCCCTGGTCATCCCTACTGCCTCTGATCTGGAGGACTCACTAAAAAGAGAACATCCCTGGTCATCCCTACAAGCCTCTGATCTGGAGGACTCACTAAACAGAGAACATCCCTGGTCATCCCTACTGCCTCTGATCTGGAGGACTCACTAAACAGAGAACATCCCTGGTCATCCCTACTGCCTCTGATCTGGAGGACTCACTAAACAGAGAACATCCCTGGTCATCCCTACTGCCTCTGATCTGGAGGACTCACGAAACAGAAAACATCCCTGGTCATCCCTACTGCCTCTGATCTGGAGGACTCACTAAACACACATGTTTCCTTTGTAAATGAGTGTTGGAGTACGCCACTGGCTGTCGTAAAAAGGGAAATTGTGCCGTCTGATTTGCTAAATTAAAAGAATTTCATGCGTAGCATTTACTTTTACTCCAGTTCAACAATTTAGTTTTTTTTTCACACCACTTTACCCCTTTTTTCCAGTATTCTCCTAAAATAAAGCAATATCTAACTGCCTGTAGCTCAGACCCTGAAGCAGGGACATGCATATTATTGATACCATTTGAAAGGAAACACTTTCAAGTTGAACCAAGACCTCACAACCATAAAGGACAATGGGCTCTACAACTGATTCAAGTATTTTTAGCCAGATCCTAATTGGTGTGTTCCTTGTGATGGCATAGAAGGACCTTCTGCCTGGTCACTCAGATCGTTCACAGCATTGTCTTACTGAGATTTACTGTCAGGGCCAGACAGAATCTGTGCAGAAGATCTCTCTCTCTCTCTCTCTTCATCTCTCCCCTCTCTCTCTCTCTTCATCTCTCCCCTCTCTCTCTACCTCTCCCTCTCTATCCCCCACCCTCTCTCTCTTCATATCTCTCTCTCTCCCTCTCTCACTTTCTCGCTCTCTCTCTCTTCATCTCCCCCACCTCTCTTTCTCTCTCTCTCTCTTCATCTCTCTCTGTTCATCTCCTTAATGATATTATCAGTAGCTTTCTATTGGATATAAACCCTCAGCTGCCCCCCCATGTGATCCACCACAATTTAACACAAGACAATGGACTCCTTCAGTCAAGCTGCTGTGATCATTAGTCCAGCACCATAAATCAAGACGAGCCATGTGAATCTATTTCACCAAACCCCTAATAGAATGTTTTCTCTGTTTTTGCACTATAGCGGTTAGCTGGTGAGTGCTGCAGTAACGGTGGGGATAGATGGTAAGATACAGCAGCAACAGTTTGACTCAGGGAGGAATGGAGGGAGGGAAGGAGGATCCATGACCTCATTCAAATGACAGAATAATCCACTACTACCTCCAGATGAATGAGGGTGATCTACTACCTCCTGATGAATGAGGGTGATCTATTACCTCCTGATGAATGAGGGTGATCTATAACCTCCTGATGAATGAGGGTGATCTATTACCTCCTGATGAATGAGGGTGATCTATAACCTCCTTCTGGTGAATGAGGGTCATCTATTACCTCCTGATGACTGAGGGTGATCTATTACCTCCTGATGACTGAGGGTGATCTATTACCTCCGGATGAATGAGGGTGATCTATTACCTCCTGATGACTGAGGGTGATCTATAACCTCCTGATGACTGAGGTTGATCTATAACCTTCTGATGACTGAGGGTGATCTATAACCTTCTGATGAATGAGGGTGATCTATTACCTCCTGATGAATGAGGGTGATCTATTACCTCCTGATGAATGAGGGTGATCTATAACCTCCTTCTGATGACTGAGGGTGATCTATTACCTCCTGATGAATGAGGGTGATCTACTCCCTCCTGATGACTGATGGTGATCTATTACCTTCTCCTGATGACTGAGGGTGATCTCCTACCTTCTCCTGATGACTGAGGGTGATCTCCTACCTTCTCCTGGTGACTGAGGGTGATCTCCTACCTTCTCCTGATGACTGAGGGTGATCTCCTACCTTCTCCTGGTGACTGAGGGTGATCTCCTACCTTCTCCTGATGACTGAGGGTGATCTACTACCTCCTGATGACTGAGGGTGATCTACTACCTCATTCTGATGACTGAGGGTGATCTACTAACTCTTTCTGGTGACTGCGGGTGATCTATTACCTCCCGATGAATGAGGGTGATCTATTACCTTCTCCTGATGACTGAGGGTGATCTATAACCTCCTGATGACTGAGGGTGATCTACTACCTCCTGATGAATGAGGGTGATCTATTACCTCCTGATGAATGAGGGTGATCTATTACCTCCTGATGAATGAGGGTGATCTATTACCTCCTTCTGATGACTGAGGGTGATCTACTACCTCCTGATGAATGAGGGTGATCTATTACCTTCTCCTGATGACTGAGGGTGATCTATAACCTCCTGATGACTGAGGGTGATCTACTACCTCCTGATGAATGAGGGTGATCTATTACCTACTGATGAATGAGGGTGATCTATAACCTCCTGATGACTGAGGGTGATCTATTACCTCCTGATGACTGAGGGTGATCTATTACCTCCGGATGAATGAGGGTGATCTATTACCTCCTGATGACTGAGGGTGATCTATAACCTCCTGATGACTGAGGTTGATCTATAACCTTCTGATGACTGAGGGTGATCTATAACCTTCTGATGAATGAGGGTGATCTAATACCTCCTGATGAATGAGGGTGATCTATTACCTCCTGATGAATGAGGGTGATCTATTACCTCCTGATGAATGAGGGTGATCTATTACCTCCTGATGAATGAGGGTGATCTATAACCTCCTTCTGATGACTGAGGGTGATCTATTACCTCCTGATGAATGAGGGTGATCTTTTACCTCCTGATGAATGAGGGTGATCTACTCCCTCCTGATGACTGAGGGTGATCTATTACCTCCTGATGAATGAGGGTGATCTATTACCTCCTGATGACTGATGGTGATCTACTACCTTCTCCTGATGACTGAGGGTGATCTACTACCTCCTGATGACTGATGGTGATCTACTACCTTCTCCTGATGACTGAGGGTGATCTACTACCTCCTGATGACTGATGGTGATCTACTACCTTCTCCTGATGACTGAGGGTGATCTCCTACCTTCTCCTGATGACTGAGGGTGATCTACTACCTCCTGATGACTGAGGGTGATCTACTACCTCATTCTGATGACTGAGGGTGATCTACTAACTCTTTCTGGTGACAGCGGGTGATCTATTACCTCCCGATGAATGAGGGTGATCTATTACCTTCTCCTGATGACTGAGGGTGATCTATTACCTCCTGATGAATGAGGGTGATCTACTACCTCCTGATGAATGAGGGTGATCTATTACCTACTGATGAATGAGGGTGATCTACTAACTCTTTCTGGTGACTGCGGGTGATCTATTACCTCCCGATGAATGAGGGTGATCTATTACCTTCTCCTGATGACTGAGGGTGATCTATAACCTCCTGATGAATGAGGGTGATCTATTACCTCCTGATGAATGAGGGTGATCTATTACCTCCTGATGAATGAGGGTGATCTACTACCTCCTGATGAATGAGGGTGATCTATAACCTCCTGATGAATGAGGGTGATCTATTACCTCCTGATGAATGAGGGTGATCTATAACCTCCTTCTGATGACTGAGGGTGATCTATTACCTCCTGATGAATGAGGGTGATCTATAACCTCCTTCTGATGACTGAGGGTGATCTATTACCTCCGGATGAATGAGGGTGATCTATTACCTCCTTCTGATGACTGAGGGTGATCTATAACCTCCTGATGACTGAGGGTGATCTATTACCTCCTGATGAATGAGGGTGATCTATAACCTCCTTCTGATGACTGAGGTGATCTATTACCTCCTGATGAATGAGGGTGATCTATAACCTCCTTCTGATGACTGAGGGTGATCTATTACCTCCGGATGAATGAGGGTGATCTATTACCTCCTGATGAATGAGGGTGATCTATAACCTCCTGATGACTGAGGGTGATCTATTACCTCCTGATGACTGAGGGTGATCTATAACCTCCTTCTGGTGACTGAGGGTGATCTATAACCTCCTGATGACTGAGGGTGATCTATAACCTCCTTCTGATGACTGAGGGTGATCTACTACCTCCTGATGAATGAGGGTGATCTATAACCTCCTTCTGGTGACTGAGGGTGATCTATAACCTCCTGATGAATGAGGGTGATCTATTACCTCCTGATGAATGAGTGTGATCTATTACCTCCTGATGAATGAGGGTGATCTATTACCTCCTGATGACTGAGGGTGATCTATTACCTCCTGATGACTGAGGGTGATCTATTACCTCCTGATGACTGAGGGTGATCTATAACCTCCTTCTGATGACTGAGGGTGATCTACTACCTCCTGATGACTGAGGGTGATCTATTACCTCCTGATGACTGAGGGTGATCTATTACCTCCTGATGAATGAGGGTGATCTACTACCTCCTGATGAATGAGGGTGATCTATAACCTCCTTCTGATGACTGAGGGTGATCTATTACCTCCTGATGACTGAGGGTGATCTATAACCTCCTTCTGGTGACTGAGGGTGATCTATAACCTCCTGATGAATGAGGGTGATCTATTACCTCCTGATGAATGAGTGTGATCTATTACCTCCTGATGAATGAGGGTGATCTACTACCTCCTGATGAATGAGGGTGATCTATAACCTTCTCCTGATGAATGAGGGTGATCTATTACCTCCTGATGAATGAGGGTGATCTATAACCTCCTCCTGATGACTGAGGGTGATCTATAACCTCCTGATGACTGAGGGTGATCTATTACCTCCTGATGAATGAGGGTGATCTATAACCTCCTGATGACTGAGGGTGATCTATAACCTCCTGATGACTGAGGGTGATCTATAACCTCCTCCTGATGACTGAGGGTGATCTATAACCTCCTTCTGATGACTGAGGGTGATCTATTACCTCCTTCTGATGACTCAGGGTGATCTACTACCTCCTGATGACTGACGGTGATCTATTACCTCCTGATGACTGAGGGTGATCTACTACCTCCTGATGACTGAGGGTGATCTACCACCTCCTGATGACTGAGGGTGATCTATAACCTCCTTCTGATGACTGAGGGTGATCTACTACCTCCTGATGAATGAGGGTGATCTATAACCTCCTTCTGGTGACTGAGGGTGATCTATAACCTCCTGATGAATGAGGGTGATCTATTACCTCCTGATGAATGAGTGTGATCTATTACCTCCTGATGAATGAGGGTGATCTATTACCTCCTGATGACTGAGGGTGATCTATTACCTCCTGATGACTGAGGGTGATCTATTACCTCCTGATGAATGAGGGTGATCTATAACCTCCTTCTGGTGAATGAGGGTGATCTATAACCTCCTGATGAATGAGGGTGATCTATAACCTCCTTCTGGTGAATGAGGGTGATCTATTACCTCCTGATGAATGAGGGTGATCTATTACCTCCTGATGAATGAGGGTGATCTACTACCTCCTGATGAATGAGGGTGATCTATAACCTCCTTCTGATGACTGAGGGTGATCTATTACCTCCTGATGACTGAGGGTGATCTATAACCTCCTTCTGGTGACTGAGGGTGATCTATAACCTCCTGATGAATGAGGGTGATCTATTACCTCCTGATGAATGAGTGTGATCTATTACCTCCTGATGAATGAGGGTGATCTATTACCTCCTGATGAATGAGTGTGATCTATTACCTCCTGATGACTGAGGGTGATCTACTACCTCCTGATGACTGAGGGTGATCTATTACCTCCTGATGAATGAGGGTGATCTACTACCTCCTGATGAATGAGGGTGATCTATAACCTCCTTCTGATGACTGAGGGTGATCTATTACCTCCTGATGACTGAGGGTGATCTATAACCTCCTTCTGGTGACTGAGGGTGATCTATAACCTCCTGATGAATGAGGGTGATCTATTACCTCCTGATGAATGAGTGTGATCTATTACCTCCTGATGAATGAGGGTGATCTACTACCTCCTGATGAATGAGGGTGATCTATAACCTCCTTCTGGTGAATGAGGGTGATCTATAACCTCCTGATGACTGAGGGTGATCTATAACCTCCTTCTGATGACTGAGGGTGATCTACTACCTCCTGATGACTGAGGGTGATCTATAACCTCCTTCTGATGACTGAGGGTGATCTACTACCTCCTGATGACTGAGGGTGATCTATTACCTCCTGATGACTGAGGGTGATCTACTACCTCCTGATGACTGAGGGTGATCTATTACCTCCTTCTGATGACTCAGGGTGATCTACTACCTCCTGATGACTGACGGTGATCTATTACCTCCTGATGACTGAGGGTGATCTACTACCTCCTGATGACTGAGGGTGATCTACCACCTCCTGATGACTGAGGGTGATCTACTACCTCATTCTGATGACTGAGGGTGATCTACTAACTCTTTCTGGTGACTGAGGGTGATCTATTACCTCCTAATGAATGAGGGTGATCTATTACCTCCTGATGACTCAGGGTGATCTATTACCTCCTGATGACTGAGGGTGATCTATTACCTCCTGATGACTGAGGGTGATCTACTAACTCTTTCTGGTGACTGAGGGTGATCTACTAACTCTTTCTGGTGACTGAGGGTGATCTATTACCTCCTGATGAATGAGGGTGATCTATTACCTCCTGATGACTGAGGGTGATCTATTACCTCCTGATGACTGAGGGTGATCTATTACCTCCTGATGACTGAGGGTGATCTACTACCTCCTGATGACTGAGGGTGATCTACTACCTCCTGATGACTGAGGGTGATCTACTACCTCCTGATGACTGAGGGTGATCTACTAACTCTTTCTGGTGACTGAGGGTGATCTACTAACTCTTTCTGGTGACTGAGGGTGATCTACTACCTCCTTCCGATGACTTACTAGTCTAGCTACAGCGCACAATTGTGTGTGTGATTGTCTGTGTATTTCCATTGGTAAGTAGGTACGTGTGTGTGTGTTTGTGTGTGCCTTTGTGAGTGTATGTCATTCCTCATTGTGTGACCTTCAATGTTCTGTATGCTTTAGTGCCAATGATCTCTATGTTACTGTCAATGTGTCTTTCACTGATGTGGCTATTCAACCCCCAACATAACAGGCCCCCTATTGGATTAATCCTATTGGTTGGAGCCCATTTGCATGAAAGTTCAGTTGATTTCTGGCTGTGGTGCTCTAGTAAATTCTATAATCCCCAGGGACATTTTTGCAGGGTGTTAATAGTGACTGTAGAGACACACCAAAGCGCAGGACTGTACCACGACTTCAAAGAGGGTTTTTACTTCACAGGGAATCCTGACAAAGAACACTGATAGGAACAGAACACAATGACTTCACTAGGGTTCTGAAACACCAAGGTGAACCAGCTGGAGATGTTTTTGTTCTCATGTTTCATTCGTTCTCTCACTTTTATTCTTCTTCTCCCCTCCATCTTACCACGGCCAAGCATGGAGCCATCAACTGGAGATTTACAGTTGCTGTTGTCGATGGGGGGGGGGGGGATTGAAAACCTGAGGGGAAGGAGGAGAGGAGGAACAGGCGGGGTAGAAGGAGAGTGGGTGACATCTGTGATTCATGTTTTGGTCGTGTTGTGTTGTGGCATTGTAAAGAGAATTGTGTAATTGTCCCAGTGTCAGGGTATCCTTGTGTCCCGGTGTCCTGATGACAATGGAAGGATGTTTCTCTTTAGTTGTGAAACATGGGCAGAGATCAATGGGCTCCTAGCACCGTTCTGGTCTCTAGTCTAGCTGTTCTCTAGTCTAGCTGTGTCTCTAGTCTAGCTGGTCTCTAGTCCAGCTGAGTCTCTAGTCTAGCTGTGTCTCTTGTCTAGCTGTTCTCTAGTCTAGCTGTGTCTCTAGTCTAGCTGGGTCTCTAGTCTAGCTGGTTTCTACTCAAGCTGATCTCTAGTCTAGCTGATGTCTAGTGTAGCTGGACCCTAGTTTGTCTCTAGTCTAGCTAGTGTCTAGTCTAGCTGGTCTCTAGTCAAGCTGGTCTCTAGTCTAGCTGGTCTCTAGTCTAGCTGGTCTCTAGTCTAGCTGGTCTTTAGTCAAGCTGGTCTCTAGTCTAGCTGTGTCTCTAGTCTAGCTGGTCTCTAGTCTATTTGGTGTCTAGTCTAGCTGTGTCTCTAGTCTAGCAGGTCTCTAGTCAAGCTGGTCTCTAGCCTAGCTGGTCTCTCGTCAAGCTGGTCTCTAGTCTAGCTGGTCTCTAGTCTAGCTGGTCTCTCGTTTAGCTGGAGTGTAGTCAAGCTCGTCTCTAGTCTTGCTGTGTCTCTCAGCTAGCAGGTGTCTAGTCTAGCTGGTTTCTAGTCTAGCTGGTCTCTAGTCTAGCTGGTCTCTCGTCTAGCTTGTGTCTAGTCAAGCTGTGTCTCTAGTCTAGCTGGTGTCTAGTCTAGCAGGTCTCTAGTCAAGCTGGTTTCTACTCAAGCTGATCTCTAGTCAATCTGATGTCTAGTGTAGCTGGTCCCTAGTCTAGCTGGTGTCAAGTCTAGCTCGTGTCTAGTCTAGCTTGTCTCTAGTCTAGCTAGTGTCTAGTCTAGCTGGTCTCTAGTCTATCTGGTCTCTAGTCAAGCTGGTCTCTTGTCTAGCTGGTCTCTAGTCTAGCTGGTCTCTAGTCAAACTGGTCTCTAGTCAAGCTGGTCTCTAGTCTAGCTGTGCTTCTAGTCTCATTGGTGTCTAGTCTAGCTGGTCTCTTGTCTAGCTGGTCTCTAGTCGAGCTGGTCTCTTGTCTAGCTGTGTTTCTAGTTTAGCTGGTGTCTAGTCGAGCTGTTGTCTAGTCGAGCTGGTCTCTTGTCTAGCTGTGTTTCTAGTTTAGCTGGTGTCTATTCGAGCTGGTCTCTAGTCTAGCTGGTCTCTAGTCTAGCTGGTCTCTAGTCTAGCTGTGTTTCTAGTCTAGCTGGTCTCTAGTCTAGCTGTGTTTCTAGTCTAGCTGGTCTCTAGTCTAGCTGTTGTCTAGTCAAGCTGGTCTCTAGTCTAGCTGGTCTCTAGTCTAGCTGTGTTTCTAGACTAGCTGGTCTCTAGTCTAGCTGTGTTTCTAGACTAGCTGGTCTCTAGTCTAGCTGTGTTTCTAGTTTAGCTGTTATCTAGTCTAGCTGTTGTCTAGTCAAGCTGTTCTCTGTCTAGCTGTTGTCTATAGTCTAGCTGGTCTCTAGTCAAGGTGGTCTCTAGTCAAGGTGGTCTCTAGTCAAGTTGGTCTCTAGTCTAGCTGGTCTCTAGTCTAGCTGGTCTCTAGTCTAGCTGTGTCTCTAGTTTAGCTGGTCTCTAGTTTAGCTGGTCTCTAGTCTAGCTGGTCTCTGGTCTAGCTGGTTTCTAGCCTAGCTGGTCTCTAGTCGAGCTGGTCTTTAGTCTAGCTCGTCTCTAATCTAGCTGTGTCTCTAGTCTAGCTGGTCTCTTGTCTAGCTGGTGTCTAGTCTAACTGGTGTCAATTCTAGCTGGTCTCTAGTCTAGCTGTGTCTCTAGTTTAGCTGGTCTCTAGTTTAGCTGTGTCTCTAGTATAGCTGGTCTCTGGTCTAGCTGGTTTCTAGCCTAGCTGGTCTCTAGTCGAGCTGGTCTTTAGTCTAGCTCGTCTCTAATCTAGCTGTGTCTCTAGTCTAGCTGGTCTCTTGTCTAGCTGGTGTCTAGTCTAGCTGGTGTCAATTCTAGCTGGTCTCTAGTCTAGCTGTGTCTCTAGTTTAGCTGGTCTCTGGTTTAGCTGTGTCTCTAGTATAGCTGGTCTCTGGTCTAGCTGGTTTCTAGCCTAGCTGGTCTCTAGTCGAGCTGGTTTCTAGCCTAGCTGGTCTCTAGTCGAGCTGGTTTCTAGCCTAGCTGGTCTCTAGTCGAGCTGGTCTTTAGTCGAGCTCGTCTCTAATCTAGCTGTGTCTCTAGTCTAGCTGGTCTCTTGTCTAGCTGGTGTCTAGTCTAGCTGGTGTCTAGTCTAGCTGGTCTCTAGTCTAGCTGTGTCTCTAGTCTGGCTGTGTCTCTAGTCTAGCTGTGTCTCTAGTCTAGCTGTGTCTCTAGTCTAGCTGGTCTCTATAGTGTGTTTCTAGTCTAGCTGTGTTTCTAGTCTAGCTGGTCTCTTGTCTAGCTGGTGTCTAGTCTAGCTGGTGTCTAGTCTAGCTGGTCTCTAGTCTAGCTGTGTCTCTAGTCTGGCTGTGTCTCTAGTCTAGCTCGTCTCTAATCTAGCTGTGTCTCTAGTCTAGCTGGTCTCTAGTCAAGTTGGTCTCTAGTCTAGCTGGTCTCTAGTCTAGCTGGTCTCTAGTCTAGCTGTGTCTCTAGTTTAGCTGGTCTCTAGTTTAGCTGTGTCTCTAGTATAGCTGGTCTCTGGTCTAGCTGGTTTCTAGCCTAGCTGGTCTCTAGTCGAGCTGGTCTTTAGTCTAGCTCGTCTCTAATCTAGCTGTGTCTCTAGTCTAGCTGGTCTCTTGTCTAGCTGGTGTCTAGTCTAGCTGGTGTCAATTCTAGCTGGTCTCTAGTCTAGCTGTGTCTCTAGTTTAGCTGGTCTCTAGTTTAGCTGTGTCTCTAGTATAGCTGGTCTCTGGTCTAGCTGGTTTCTAGCCTAGCTGGTCTCTAGTCGAGCTGGTTTCTAGCCTAGCTGGTCTCTAGTCGAGCTGGTCTTTAGTCGAGCTCGTCTCTAATCTAGCTGTGTCTCTAGTCTAGCTGGTCTCTTGTCTAGCTGGTGTCTAGTCTAGCTGGTGTCTAGTCTAGCTGGTCTCTAGTCTAGCTGTGTCTCTAGTCTGGCTGTGTCTCTAGTCTAGCTGTGTCTCTAGTCTAGCTGTGTCTCTAGTCTAGCTGGTCTCTATAGTGTGTTTCTAGTCTAGCTGTGTTTCTAGTCTAGCTGTGTCTCTAGTCTAGCTGGTCTCTAGTCTAGCTGGTCTCTATAGTGTGTTTCTAGTCTAGCTGGTCTCTAGTTAAGCTGGTCTCTAGTCTAGCTGGTCTCTAGTCTAGCTGGTCTCTAGTCTAGCTGTGTCTCTAGTCTAGCTGGTCTCTAGTCTAGCTGTGTCTCTAGTCTAGCTGTGTCTCTAGTCTTGCTGTGTCTCTAGTCTAGCTGGTCTCTATAGTGTTGTTCTAGTCTAGCTGTTTTCTAGTCTAGCTGGGCTCTAGTCTAGCTGGTCTCTAGTCTAGCTGGTCTATAGTCAAGCTGGTCTCTAGTCTAGCTGTGTTTCTAGTCTAGCTGTGTCTCTAGTCTAGCTGGTCTCTAGTCTAGCTGGTCTCTAGTCTAGCTGGTCTCTATACTGTGTTTCTAGTCTAGCTGTTTTTCTAGTCTAGCTGGTCTCTAGTTAAGCTGGTCTCTAGTCTAGCTGGTCTCTAGTCTAGCTGTGTCTATAGTCTATTTGTGTCTCTAGTCTATTTGTGTCTCTAGTCTAGCTGTGTCTCTAGTCTAGCTGTGTCTCTATAGTGTATTTCTATTCTAGCTGTGTCTCTAGTCTAGCTGGTCTCTAGTTAAACTGGTCTCTAGTCTAGCTGGTCTCTCGTCTATCTGGATTCTTGTCAAGCTCGTTTGTAGTCTACCTTGTCTCTAGTCTAGCTGTGTCTCTAAGCTAGTAGGTGTCTAGTCTAGCTGTTTTCTAGTCTAGCTGGTTTCTAGTCTAGCTGGTCTCTAGTCTAGCTGGTCTCTAGTCTAGCTGGTGTCTAGTCAAGCTGTGTCTCTATTCTAGCTGGTGTCTAGTCTAGCGGGTCTCTAGTCAAGCTGGTTTCTACTCAAGCTGATCTCTAGTCTAGCAGATGTCTAGTGTAGCTGGTCCCTAGACTAGCTGGTGTCTAGTCCAGCTGGTGTCTAGTCTAGCTTGTCTCTAGTCTAGCTAGTGTCTAGTCTAGCTGGTCTCTAGTCTAGCTGGTCTCTTGCATAGCTGGTCTCTAGTCAAGCTGGTCTCTAGTCAAGCTGTGTCTCTAGTCTAGCTGGTGCCTTGTCAATCTGGTCTCTAGTCAAGCTGGTCTCTAGTCAAGCTGGTCTCTAGTCTAGCTGATGTCTAGTCAAGCTGGTCTCTAGTCAAACTGATCTCTAGTCAAGCTGGTCTCTACTCTAGCTGTGCTTCTAGTCTAGCTGGTCTTTCGTCGAGCTGTGTTTCTAGTTTAGTTGGTGTCTAGTCAAGCTGTTCTCTAGTCTATCTGTGTTTCTATTTTAGCTGGTGTCTAGTCTAGCTGTGTTTCTAGTTTAGCTGGTGTCTAGTCAAGCTGTTCTCTAGTCTATCTGTGTTTCTATTTTAGCTGGTGTCTAGTCCAGCTGTTGTCTAGTAAGGCTGGTCTCTAGTCTAGCTGGTCTCTCATCTAGCTGTGTTTCTAGTCTAGCTGGTCTCTAGTCTAGCTGTGTTTCTAGTCTAGCTGGTCTCCAGTCTAGCTGTTGCCTAGTCAAGCTGGTCTCTAGTCTAGCTGGTGTCTAGTCTAGCTGGTCTCTAGTCAAGGTGGTCTCTAGTCAAGTTGGTCTCTAGTCTACCTGTGTTTCTAGTCTAGCTGGTCTCTAGTTTAGCTGTGTCTCTAGTATAGCTGGTCTCTGGTCTAGCTCGTTTCTAGCCTAGCTGGTCTTTTGTCAAGCTGGTCTCTAGTCTATCTGGTCTCTAGTCTAGCTCGTCTCTAGTCTTGCTGTGTCTCTAATCTAGCTGGTCTCTTGTCTAGATGGTCTCTAGTCAAGCTGGTGTCTAGTCTAGCTGGTGTCTAGTCAAGATGGTCTCTCGTCTAGCTATGTCTCTAGTCTAGCGGTGTATCTAGTCTAGCTGGTCTCTAATCTAGCTGTGTCTCTAGTCTAGCTGGTCTCTAGTCAAGCTTGTCTCTAGTCTAGCTGGTGTCTAGTCTAGCTGGTGTCTAGTCAAGATGGTCTCTCGTCTAGCTGTGTCTCTAGTCTAGCTTGTCTCTAGTCTAGCTGGTATCTATAGTGTGTTTCTAGTCTAGCTGTGTTTCTAGTCTAGCTGTGTCTCTATTCTTGAGGGTCTCTAGTATAGCTGGTCTCTATAGTGTGTTTCAATTCTAGCTGTTTTTCTAGTCGAGCTGTGTCTCTAGTCTAGCTGGTCTCTAGTCTAGCTGGTCTCTATAGTGTGTTTCTAGTCTAGCTGTTTTTCAAGTCTAGATATGTTTCTAGTCTAGCTGTTTTTCTAGTCTAGCTGTGTCTAGTCTAGCTGGGTCTCTAGTCTAGCTGTGTCTATAGTCCAGCTGGTCTCTAGTCTAGCTGTGTCTATAGTCTAGCTGGTCTCTATAGTGGGTTTCTAGTCTAGTTGTGTCTCTATAGTGTTTTTCTATTCTTGCTGTGTCTCTAATCTAGCTTTTTCTATAGTCTAGCTGGTCTCTAGTCTATTTGTGTTTCTAGTCTAGCTGTGTCTCTAGTCTAGCTGGTCTCTATAGTGTGTTTCTAGTCTAGCTATGTTTCTAGTCTAGCTGGTCTCTATAGTGTGTTTCTAGTCTAGCTGTGTCGCTAGTCTAGCTGGTCTCTACAGTGTATCTCTAGTCTATCTGGTTTCTAGTCTATCTGGTTTCTAGTCTAGCTGGTCTCTAGTCTAGCTTTTCTCTAATCTAGCTGTGTCTCTAGTCTAGCTGGTCTCTAGTCTAGCTGGTCTCTATAGTGTGTTTCTAGTCTAGCTGTTTTTCTAGTATAGCTGTGTCTCTAGTCTAGCTGGTCTCTAGTCTAGCTGGTCTCTAGTCTAGCTGGTCTCTATCATGGGATTCTAGTCTAGCTGTGTCTATATAGTTTGTTTCTATTCTAGCTGTATCTCTAATCTAGCGGTGTCTCTAGTCTAGCTGTGTCTCTAGTCTAGCTGGTCTCTACTCTAGCTGGTCTCTAGTCTAGCTAGTCTCTATAGTGTGTTTCTAGTCTAGCTGCGTTTCTAGTCTAGCTGGTCTCTATAGTGTGTTTCTAGTCTAGCTGTGTCTCTAGTCTAGCTGGTCTCTATAGTGTGTCTCTAGTCTAGCTGGTCTCTAGTCTATCTGGTTTCTAGTCTAGCTGGTCTCTAATCTAGCTGTGTCTCTAGTCTAGCTGGTCTCTAGTCTAGCTGGTCTCTATAGTGTGTTTCTCGTCTAGCTGTTTTTCTAGTATAGCTGTGTCTGCAGTCTAGCTGGTCTCTAGTCTAGCTGTCTCTATAGTGTGTTTCTAGTCAAGCTGAGTTTCTAGTCTAGCTGTGCTTCTAGTCTAGCTGGTCTTTCGTCGAGCTGTGTTTCTAGTTTAGCTGGTGTCTAGTCAAGCTGTTCTCTAGTCTATCTGTGTTTCTATTTTAGCTGGTGTCTAGTCTAGCTGTGTTTCTAGTTTAGCTGGTGTCTAGTCAAGCTGTTCTCTAGTCTATCTGTGTTTCTATTTTAGCTGGTGTCTAGTCTAGCTGTTGTCTAGTAAGGCTGGTCTCTAGTCTAGCTGGTCTCTCATCTAGCTGTGTTTCTAGTCTAGCTGGTCTCTAGTCTAGCTGTGTTTCTAGTCTAGCTGGTCTCCAGTCTAGCTGTTGCCTAGTCAAGCTGGTCTCTAGTCTAGCTGGTGTCTAGTCTAGCTGGTCTCTAGTCAAGGTGGTCTCTAGTCAAGTTGGTCTCTAGTCTACCTGTGTTTCTAGTCTAGCTGGTCTCTAGTTTAGCTGTGTCTCTAGTATAGCTGGTCTCTGGTCTAGCTCGTTTCTAGCCTAGCTGGTCTTTTGTCAAGCTGGTCTCTAGTCTATCTGGTCTCTAGTCTAGCTCGTCTCAAGTCTAGCTGTGTCTCTAGTCTAGCTGGTCTCTTGTCTAGATGGTCTCTAGTCAAGCTGGTGTCTAGTCTAGCTGGTGTCTAGTCAAGATGGTCTCTCGTCTAGCTATGTCTCTAGTCTAGCGGTGTATCTAGTCTAGCTGGTCTCTAATCTAGCTGTGTCTCTAGTCTAGCTGGTCTCTAGTCAAGCTTGTCTCTAGTCTAGCTGGTGTCTAGTCTAGCTGGTGTCTAGTCAAGATGGTCTCTCGTCTAGCTGTGTCTCTAGTCTAGCTTGTCTCTAGTCTAGCTGGTATCTATAGTGTGTTTCTAGTCTAGCTGTGTTTCTAGTCTAGCTGTGTCTCTATTCTTGAGGGTCTCTAGTATAGCTGGTCTCTATAGTGTGTTTCAAGTCTAGCTGTTTTTCTAGTCGAGCTGTGTCTCTAGTCTAGCTGGTCTCTAGTCTAGCTGGTCTCTATAGTGTGTTTCTAGTCTAGCTATTTTTCAAGTCTAGATATGTTTCTAGTCTAGCTGTTTTTCTAGTCTAGCTGTGTCTAGTCTAGCTGGGTCTCTAGTCTAGCTGTGTCTATAGTCCAGCTGGTCTCTAGTCTAGCTGTGTCTATAGTCTAGCTGGTCTCTATAGTTTGTTTCTAGTCTAGCTGTGTCGCTAGTCTAGCTGGTCTCTACAGTGTGTTTCTAGTCTAGCTATGTTTCTAGTCTAGCTGGTCTCTATAGTGTGTTTCTAGTCTAGCTGTGTCGCTAGTCTAGCTGGTCTCTACAGTGTATCTCTAGTCTATCTGGTCTCTAGTCTATCTGGTTTCTAGTCTAGCTGGTCTCTAGTCTAGCTTTTCTCTAATCTAGCTGTGTCTCTAGTCTAGCTGGTCTCTAGTCTAGCTGGTCTCTATAGTGTGTTTCTAGTCTAGCTGTTTTTCTAGTATAGCTGTGTCTCTAGTCTAGCTGGTCTCTAGTCTAGCTGGTCTCTAGTCTAGCTGGTCTCTATCATGGGATTCTAGTCTAGCTGTGTCTATATAGTTTGTTTCTATTCTAGCTGTATCTCTAATCTAGCGGTGTCTCTAGTCTAGCTGTGTCTCTAGTCTAGCTGGTCTCTACTCTAGCTGGTCTCTAGTCTAGCTAGTCTCTATAGTGTGTTTCTAGTCTAGCTGCGTTTCTAGTCTAGCTGGTCTCTATAGTGTGTTTCTAGTCTAGCTGTGTCTCTAGTCTAGCTGGTCTCTATAGTGTGTCTCTAGTCTAGCTGGTCTCTAGTCTATCTGGTTTCTAGTCTAGCTGGTCTCTAATCTAGCTGTGTCTCTAGTCTAGCTGGTCTCTAGTCTAGCTGGTCTCTATAGTGTGTTTCTCGTCTAGCTGTTTTTCTAGTATAGCTGTGTCTCTAGTCTAGCTGGTCTCTAGTCTAGCTGTCTCTATAGTGTGTTTCTAGTCAAGCTGTGTTTCTAGTCTAGGAGTGTCTCTAGTCTAGCTGGTCTCTAGTCTAGCTGTTCTCTATCGTGGGATTCTAGTCTAGCTGTGTCTATATAGTGTGTTTCTATTCTAGCTGTATCTCTACTCTAGCGGTGTCTCCAGTCTAGCTGGTCTCTAGTCTAGCTGGTCTCTATAGTGTGTTTCTAGTCTAGCTGTGTTTCTAGTCTAGCTGTATATCTAGTCTAGCTGATCTCTAGTCTAGCTGGTCCCTATAGTGGGTTTCTGGTCTAGCTGTGTCTATATAGTGTGTTTCTATTCTAGCTGTGTCTCTAATCTAGCTGTGTCTATAGTCTAGCTGGTCTCTACAGTGGGTTTCTAGTCTAGTTGTGTCTCTATAGTGTTTTTCTATTCTTGCTGTGTCTCTAATCTAGCTGTTTCTATAGTCTAGCTGGTCTCTAGTCTATTTGTGTTTCTAGTCTAGCTGTGTCTCTAGTCTAGCTGGTCTCTTGCATAGCTGGTCTCTAGTCAAGCTGGTCTCTAGTCAAGCTGTGTCTCTAGTCTAGCTGGTGCCTTGTCAATCTGGTCTTTAGTCAAGCTGGTCTCTAGTCAAGCTGGTCTCTAGTCTAGCTGATGTCTAGTCAAGCTGGTCTTTAGTCAAACTGATCTCTAGTCAAGCTGGTCTCTACTCTAGCTCTGCTTCTAGTCTAGCTGGTCTTTCGTCGAGCTGTGTTTCTAGTTTAGCTGGTGTCTAGTCAAGCTGTTCTCTAGACTATCTGTGTTTCTATTTTAGCTGGTGTCTAGTCTAGCTGTGTTTCTAGTTTAGCTGGTGTCTAGTCAAGCTGTTCTCTAGTCTATCTGTGTTTCTATTTTAGCTGGTGTCTAGTCTAGCTGTTGTCTAGTAAGGCTGGTCTCTAGTCTAGCTGGTCTCTCATCTAGCTGTGTTTCTAGTCTAGCTGGTCTCTAGTCTAGCTGTGTTTCTAGTCTAGCTGGTCTCCAGTCTAGCTGTTGCCTAGTCAAGCTGGTCTCTAGTCTAGCTGGTGTCTAGTCTAGCTGGTCTCTAGTCAAGGTGGTCTCTAGTCAAGTTGGTCTCTAGTCTACCTGTGTTTCTAGTCTAGCTGGTCTCTAGTTTAGCTGTGTCTCTAGTATAGCTGGTCTCTGGTCTAGCTCGTTTCTAGCCTAGCTGGTATTTTGTCAAGCTGGTCTCTAGTCTATCTGGTCTCTAGTCTAGCTCGTCTCTAGTCTAGCTGTGTCTCTAGTCTAGCTGGTCTCTTGTCTAGATGGTCTCTAGTCAAGCTGGTGTCTAGTCTAGCTGGTGTCTAGTCAAAATGGTCTCTAGTCTAGCTATGTCTCTAGTCTAGCGGTGTATCTAGTCTAGCTGGTCTCTAATCTAGCTGTGTCTCTAGTCTAGCTGGTCTCTAGTCAAGCTTGTCTCTAGTCTAGCTGGTGTCTAGTCTAGCTGGTGTCTAGTCAAGATGGTCTCTCGTCTAGCTGTGTCTCTAGTCTAGCTTGTCTCTAGTCTAGCTGGTCTCTATAGTGTGTTTCAAGTCTAGCTGTTTTTCTAGTCGAGCTGTGTCTCTAGTCTAGCTGGTCTCTAGTCTAGCTGGTCTCTATAGTGTGTTTCTAGTCTAGCTGTATCTCTAATCTAGCGGTGTCTCTAGTCTAGCTGTGTCTCTAGTCTAGCTGGTCTCTACTCTAGCTGGTCTCTAGTCTAGCTAGTCTCTATAGTGTGTTTCTAGTCTAGCTGCGTTTCTAGTCTAGCTGGTCTCTATAGTGTGTTTCTAGTCTAGCTGTGTCTCTAGTCTAGCTGGTCTCTATAGTGTGTCTCTAGTCTAGCTGGTCTCTAGTCTATCTGGTTTCTAGTCTAGCTGGTCTCTAATCTAGCTGTGTCTCTAGTCTAGCTGGTCTCTAGTCTAGCTGGTCTCTATAGTGTGTTTCTCGTCTAGCTGTTTTTCTAGTATAGCTGTGTCTCTAGTCTAGCTGGTCTCTAGTCTAGCTGTCTCTATAGTGTGTTTCTAGTCAAGCTGTGTTTCTAGTCTAGGAGTGTCTCTAGTCTAGCTGGTCTCTAGTCTAGCTGTTCTCTATCGTGGGATTCTAGTCTAGCTGTGTCTATATAGTGTGTTTCTATTCTAGCTGTATCTCTACTCTAGCGGTGTCTCCAGTCTAGCTGGTCTCTAGTCTAGCTGGTCTCTATAGTGTGTTTCTAGTCTAGCTGTTTTTCTAGTATAGCTGTGTCTCTAGTCTAGCTGGTCGCTAGTCTAGCTGGTCTCTATAGTGTGTTTCTAGTCTAGCTGTGTTTCTAGTCTAGCTGTGTTTCTAGTCTAGCTGTGTTTCTAGTCTAGCTGTATATCTAGTCTAGCTGATCTCTAGTCTAGCTGGTCCCTATAGTGGGTTTCTGGTCTAGCTGTGTCTATATAGTGTGTTTCTATTCTAGCTGTGTCTCTAATCTAGCTGTGTCTATAGTCTAGCTGGTCTCTATAGTGGGTTTCTAGTCTAGTTGTGTCTCTATAGTGTTTTTCTATTCTTGCTGTGTCTCTAATCTAGCTGTTTCTATAGTCTAGCTGGTCTCTAGTCTATTTGTGTTTCTAGTCTAGCTGTGTCTCTAGTCTAGCTGGTCTCTATAGTGTGTTTCTAGTCTAGCTATGTTTCTAGTCTAGCTGGTCTCTATAGTGTGTTTCTAGTCTAGCGGTGTATCTAGTCTAGCTGGTCTCTAATCTAGCTGTGTCTCTAGTCTAGCTGGTCTCTAGTCAAGCTTGTCTCTAGTCTAGCTGGTGTCTAGTCTAGCTGGTGTCTAGTCAAGATGGTCTCTCGTCTAGCTGTGTCTCTAGTCTAGCTTGTCTCTAGTCTAGCTGGTATCTATAGTGTGTTTCAAGTCTAGCTGTTTTTCTAGTCGAGCTGTGTCTCTAGTCTAGCTGGTCTCTAGTCTAGCTGGTCTCTATAGTGTGTTTCTAGTCTAGCTGTTTTTCAAGTCTAGATATGTTTCTAGTCTAGCTGTTTTTCTAGTCTAGCTGTGTCTAGTCTAGCTGGGTCTCTAGTCTAGCTGTGTCTATAGTCCAGCTGGTCTCTAGTCTAGCTGTGTCTATAGTCTAGCTGGTCTCTATAGTGGGTTTCTACTCTAGTTGTGTCTCTATAGTGTTTTTCTATTCTTGCTGTGTCTCTAATCTAGCTGTTTCTATAGTCTAGCTGGTCTCTAGTCTATTTGTGTTTCTAGTCTAGCTGTGTCTCTAGTCTAGCTGGTCTCTATAGTGTGTTTCTAGTCTAGCTATGTTTCTAGTCTAGCTGGTCTCTATAGTGTGTTTCTAGTCTAGCTGTGTCGCTGGTCTAGCTGGTCTCTACAGTGTATCTCTAGTCTATCTGGTCTCTAGTCTATCTGGTTTCTAGTCTAGCTGGTCTCTAGTCTAGCTGGTCTCTAATCTAGCTGTGTCTCTAGTCTAGCTGGTCTCTAGTCTAGCTGGTCTCTATATTGTGTTTCTAGTCTAGCTGTTTTTCTAGTATAGCTGTGTCTCTAGTCTAGCTGGTCTCTAGTCTAGCTGGTCTCTATAGTGTGTTTCTAGTCTAGCTGTTTTTCTAGTATAGCTGTGTCTCTAGTCTAGCTGGTCTCTAATCTAGCTGTGTCTCTAGTCTAGCTGGTCTCTAGTCTAGCTGGTCTCTATACTGTGTTTCTATTCTAGCTGTATCTCTAATCTAGCGTTGTCTCTAGTCTAGCTGTGTCTCTAGTCTAGCTGGTCTCTACTCTAGCTGGTCTCTAGTCTAGCTAGTCCCTATAGTGTGTTTCTAGTCTAGCTGCGTTTCTAGTCTAGCTGGTCTCTATAGTGTGTCTCTAGTCTAGCTGGTCTCTAGTCTATCTGGTTTCTAGTCTAGCTGGTCTCTAATCTAGCTGTGTCTCTAGTCTAGCTGGTCTCTAGTCTAGCTGGTCTCTATAGTGTGTTTCTCGTCTAGCTGTTTTTCTAGTATAGCTGTGTCTCTAGTCTAGCTGGTCTCTAGTCTAGCTGTCTCTATAGTGTGTTTCTAGTCAAGCTGTGTTTCTAGTCTAGCTGTTTCTCTAGTCTAGCTGGTCTCTAGTCTAGCTGTTCTCTATCGTGGGATTCTAGTCTAGCTGTGTCTATATAGTGTGTTTCTATTCTAGCTGTATCTCTACTCTAGCGGTGTCTCCAGTCTAGCTGGTCTCTAGTCTAGCTGGTCTCTATAGTGTGTTTCTAGTCTAGCTGTTTTTCTAGTATAGCTGTGTCTCTAGTCTAGCTGGTCGCTAGTCTAGCTGGTCGCTAGTCTAGCTGGTCTCTATAGTGTGTTTCTAGTCTAGCTGTGTTTCTAGTCTAGCTGTGTTTCTAGTCTAGCTGTATATCTAGTCTAGCTGATCTCTAGTCTAGCTGGTCCCTATAGTGGGTTTCTGGTCTAGCTGTGTCTATATAGTGTGTTTCTATTCTAGCTGTGTCTCTAATCTAGCTGTGTCTATAGTCTAGCTGGTCTCTATAGTGGGTTTCTAGTCTAGTTGTGTCTCTATAGTGTTTTTCTATTCTTGCTGTGTCTCTAATCTAGCTGTTTCTATAGTCTAGCTGGTCTCTAGTCTATTTGTGTTTCTAGTCTAGCTGTGCCTCTAGTCTAGCTGGTCTCTATAGTGTGTTTCTAGTCTAGCTATGTTTCTAGTCTAGCTGGTCTCTATAGTGTGTTTCTAGTCTAGCTGTGTCGCTAGTCTAGCTGGTCTCTATAGTGTGTATCTAGTCTAGCTGGTCTCTAGTCTATCTGGTTTCTAGTCTAGCTGGTTTCTAGTCTATTTGTGTCTCTAGTCTAGCTGTGTCTCTAGTCTAGCTGGTCTCTACTCTAGCTGGTCTCTAGTCTAGCTAGTCTCTATAGTGTGTTTCTAGTCTAGCTGCGTTTCTAGTCTTGCTGGTCTCTATAGTGTGTTTCTAGTCTAGCTGTGCCTCTAGTCTAGCTGGTCTCGATAGTGTGTCTCTAGTCTAGCTGGTCTCTAGTCTATCTGGTTTCTAGTCTAGCTGGTCTCTAATCTAGCTGTGTCTCTAGTCTAGCTGGTCTCTAGTCTAGCTGGTCTCTATAGTGAGTTTCTCGTCTAGCTGTTTTTCTAGAATAGCTGTGTCTCTAGTCTAGCTGGTCTCTAGTCTAGCTGTTCTCTATCGTGGGATTCTAGTCTAGCTGTGTCTATATAGTGTGTTTCTATTCTAGCTGTATCTCTACTCTAGCGGTGTCTCCAGTCTAGCTGGTCTCTAGTCTAGCTGGTCTCTATAGTGTGTTTCTAGTCTAGCTGTTTTTCTAGTATAGCTGTGTCTCTAGTCTAGCTGGTCGCTAGTCTAGCTGGTCTCTATAGTGTGTTTCTAGTCTAGCTGTGTTTCTAGTCTAGCTGTGTTTCTAGTCTAGCTTTATATCTAGTCTAGCTGATCTCTAGTCTAGCTGGTCCCTACAGTGGGTTTCTGGTCTAGCTGTGTTTATATAGTGTGTTTCTATTCTAGCTGTGTCTCTAATCTAGGTGTGTCTATAGTCTAGCTGGTCTCTATAGTGGGTTTCTAGTCTAGTTGTGTCTCTATAGTGTTTTTCTATTCTTGCTGTGTCTCTAATCTAGCTGTTTCTATAGTCTAGCTGGTCTCTAGTCTATTTGTGTTTCTAGTCTAGCTGTGTCTCTAGTCTAGCTGGTCTCTATAGTGTGTTTCTAGTCTAGCTATGTTTCTAGTCTAGCTGGTCTCTATAGTGTGTTTCTAGTCTAGCTGTGTCGCTAGTCTAGCTGGTCTCTATAGTGTGTATCTAGTCTAGCTGGTCTCTAGTCTATCTGGTTTCTAGTCTAGCTGGTTTCTAGTCTATTTGTGTCTCTAGTCTAGCTGTGTTTCTAGTCTAGCTGTGTCTCTAGTCTAGCTGGTCTCTATAGTGTGTTTCTAGTCTAGCTATGTTTCTAGTCTAGCTGGTCTCTATAGTGTGTTTCTAGTCTAGCTGTGTCGCTAGTCTAGCTGGTCTCTATAGTGTGTATCTAGTCTAGCTGGTCTCTAGTCTATCTGGTTTCTAGTCTAGCTGGTTTCTAGTCTATTTGTGTCTCTAGTCTAGCTGTGTTCTCTAGTCTAGCTGGTCTCTATAGTGTGTTTCTAGTCTAGCTGTGTGTCTAGTCTAGCTGGTCTCTACAGTGTGTCTCTAGTCTATCTGGTCTCTAGTCTATCTGGTTTCTAGTCTAGCTGGTCTCTAGTCTAGCTGGTCTCTAATCTAGCTGTGTCTCTAGTCTAGCTGGTCTCTAGTCTAGCTGGTCTCTATAGTGTGTTTCTAGTCTAGCTGTTTTTCTAGTATAGCTGTGTCTCTAGTCTAGCTGGTCTCTAGTCTAGCTGGTCTCTAGTCTAGCTGGTCTCTATCATGGGATTCTAGTCTAGCTGTGTCTATATAGTTTGTTTCTATTCTAGCTGTATCTCTAATCTAGCGGTGTCTCTAGTCTAGCTGTGTCTCTAGTCTAGCTGGTCTCTACTCTAGCTGGTCTCTAGTCTAGCTAGTCTCTATAGTGTGTTTCTAATCTAGCTGCGTTTCTAGTCTAGCTGGTCTCTATAGTGTGTTTCTAGTCTAGCTGTGCCTCTAGTCTAGCTGTTCTCTATAGTGTGTCTCTAGTCTAGCTGGTCTCTAGTCTATCTGGTTTCTAGTCTAGCTGGTCTCTAATCTAGCTGTGTCTCTAGTCTAGCTGGTCTCTAGTCTAGCTGGTCTCTATAGTGTGTTTCTAGTCTACCTATGTTTCTAGTCTAGCTGGTCTCTATAGTGTGTTTCTAGTCTAGCTGTGTCGCTAGTCTAGCTGGTCTCTATAGTGTGTATCTAGTCTAGCTGGTCTCTAGTCTAGCTGGTCTCTATAGTGTGTTTCTAGTCTAGCTGTGTCGCTAGTCTAGCTGGTCTCTATAGTGTGTATCTAGTCTAGCTGGTCTCTAGTCTATCTGGTTTCTAGTCTAGCTGGTTTCTAGTCTATTTGTGTCTCTAGTCTAGCTGTGTTTCTAGTCTAGCTGTGTCTCTAGTCTAGCTGGTCTCTATAGTGTGTTTCTAGTCTAGCTATGTTTCTAGTCTAGCTGGTCTCTATAGTGTGTTTCTAGTCTAGCTGTGTCGCTAGTCTAGCTGGTCTCTATAGTGTGTATCTAGTCTAGCTGGTCTCTAGTCTATCTGGTTTCTAGTCTAGCTGGTTTCTAGTCTATTTGTGTCTCTAGTCTAGCTGTGTCTCTAGTCTAGCTGGTCTCTATAGTGTGTTTCTAGTCTAGCTGTGTGTCTAGTCTAGCTGGTCTCTACAGTGTGTCTCTAGTCTATCTGGTCTCTAGTCTATCTGGTTTCTAGTCTAGCTGGTCTCTAGTCTAGCTGGTCTCTAATCTAGCTGTGTCTCTAGTCTAGCTGGTCTCTAGTCTAGCTGGTCTCTATAGTGTGTTTCTAGTCTAGCTGTTTTTCTAGTATAGCTGTGTCTCTAGTCTAGCTGGTCTCTAGTCTAGCTGGACTCTAGTCTAGCTGGTCTCTATCATGGGATTCTAGTCTAGCTGTGTCTATATAGTTTGTTTCTATTCTAGCTGTATCTCTAATCTAGCGGTGTCTCTAGTCTAGCTGTGTCTCTAGTCTAGCTGGTCTCTACTCTAGCTGGTCTCTAGTCTAGCTAGTCTCTATAGTGTGTTTCTAATCTAGCTGCGTTTCTAGTCTAGCTGGTCTCTATAGTGTGTTTCTAGTCTAGCTGTGCCTCTAGTCTAGCTGGTCTCTATAGTGTGTCTCTAGTCTAGCTGGTCTCTAGTCTATCTGGTTTCTAGTCTAGCTGGTCTCTAATCTAGCTGTGTCTCTAGTCTAGCTGGTCTCTAGTCTAGCTGGTCTCTATAGTGTGTTTCTCGTCTAGTTTTTTTTCTAGTATAGCTGTGTCTCTAGTCTAGCTGGTCTCTAGTCTAGCTGGTCTCTATAGTGTGTTTCTAGTCTAGCTGTGTTTCTAGTCTAGCTGTGTCGCTAGTCTAGCTGGTCTCTATAGTGTGTTTCTAGTCTAGCTGTTTTTCTAGTATAGCTGTGTCTCTAGTCTAGCTGGTCGCTAGTCTAGCTGGTCTCTATAGTGTGTTTCTAGTCTAGCTGTGTTTCTAGTCTAGCTGTGTTTCTAGTCTAGCTGTATATCTAGTCTAGCTGATCTCTAGTCTAGCTGGTCCCTATAGTGGGTTTCTGGTCTAGCTGTGTCTGTATAGTGTGTTTATATTCTAGCTGTGTCTCTAATCTAGCTGTGTCTATAGTCTAGCTGGTCTCTAGTCTATTTGTGTCTCTAGTCTAGCTGGTTTCTCGTCTAGCTGGTCTCTAGTCTATCTGGTTTCTAGTCTAGCTGGTCTCTAGTCTAGCTGGTCTCTAGTCTACCTGGTCTCTAGTCTAGATGGTCTCTAATCTAGCTGTGTCTCTAGTCTAGCTTGTCTATAGTCTAGCTTGTCTATAGTCTAGCTGGTCTCTAGTCTAGCTGGTCTCTGGTCTAGCTGGTTTCTAGTCTAGCAGGTCTCTAGTCTAGCTGGTCTATAGTCTAGCTGGTCTATAGTCTAGCTGGTCTCTAGTCTAGCTGGTCTCTAGACTAGAGAGAGATGTGTTGGTGGGAGAGAGAGAGATGTATTAGTGGGAGAGAGAATATATGTATTGGTGAGAGAGAGAGATGTATTGGTAGGATAGAGTAGAGATGCATTGGTGGGAGAGATAATATATGTATTGGTGGTAGAGAGTAGAGATGTGTTGGTGGGAGAGAGAGATGCATTGGTGGGAGAGAGTAGGGATGCATTGGATTGAGAGAGTAGGGATGTATTGGTGGGAGATAGTAGGGATGTGTTGGTGGGAGAGAGAGATGCATTGGGGGGAAAGAGTAGTGATGTATTGGTGGGAGAGAGTAGTGATGTGTTGGTGGGAAAGAGAGAGAGATGTATTGATGGGAGAGAGTAGGGATGTATTGGTGAGAGAGAGAGATGCATAGGTGGGAGTGAGTAGGAATTTATTGATGGGAGAGAGTAGAGATGTGTTGGTGGGAGAGAGTAGGGATGTATTGGTGGGAGAGGGTAGAAATGTATTGTTGGGAGAGAGTAGGATGTATATGTGGGAGAGAGTAGGGATATGTTGGTGGGAGAGAGTAGTGATGTGTTGGTGGGAGAGAGTAGAGATATATTGGTGGGTGAGAGTAGGATTTATTGGTGGGAGAGCGAGATGTATTGGTGGGAGAGAGAGAGATGTATTGTTTGAAGAGAGAGAGATGTATTGGTGGGAGAGAGAGATGTATTGGTGGGAGAGAGTAGAGATGTGTTCGTGGGAGAGAGAAATGTATTGGTGGGAGAGAGTAGAGATGTATTGGTGTGAGAGAGTAAGGATGTATTGGTGGGAGAGAGAAGATAAGCATTGGTGGGAGAGAGTCGAGATGTGTTGGTGGGAGAGAGAGAGATGTGTTTGTGGGAGAGAGAGTGATGTATTGGTTGGAGATAGTAGTGATGCGTTGGTGGGAGAGAGAGAGATGTATTAGTGGGAGAGAGAATATATGTATTGGTGAGAGAGAGAGATGTATTGGTAGGATAGAGTAGAGATGCATTGGTGGGAGAGATAATATATGTATTGGTGGTAGAGAGTAGAGATGTGTTGGTGGGAGAGAGAGATGCATTGGTGGGAGAGAGTAGGGATGCATTGGATTGAGAGAGTAGGGATGTATTGGTGGGAGATAGTAGGGATGTGTTGGTGGGAGAGAGAGATGCATTGGGGGAAAGAGTAGTGATGTATTGGTGGGAGAGAGTAGTGATGTGTTGGTGGGAAAGAGAGAGAGATGTATTGATGGGAGAGAGTAGGGATGTATTGGTGAGAGAGAGAGATGCATAGGTGGGAGTGAGTAGGAATTTATTGATGGGAGAGAGTAGAGATGTGTTGGTGGGAGAGAGTAGGGATGTATTGGTGGGAGAGGGTAGAAATGTATTGTTGGGAGAGAGTAGGATGTATATGGGGAGAGAGTAGGGATATGTTGGTGGGAGAGAGTAGTGATGTGTTGGTGGGAGAGAGTAGAGATATATTGGTGGGTGAGAGTAGGATTTATTGGTGGGAGAGCGAGATGTATTGGTGGGAGAGAGAGAGATGTATTGTTTGAAGAG
>NC_088241.1:67699601-67839700 GCF_036934945.1 Oncorhynchus masou masou | reverse complement strand
TTACATTTACATTTAAGTCATTTAGCAGACGCTCTTATCCAGAGCGACTTACAAATTGGTGAATTCACCTTCTGACATCCAGTGGAACAGCCACTTTACAATAGTGCATCTAAATCATTAAGGGGGGGTGGTGAGAAGGATTACTTATCCTATCCTAGGTATTCCTTGAAGAGGTGGGGTTTCAGGTGTCTCCGGAAGGTGGTGATTGACTCCGCTGTCCTGGCGTCGTGAGGGAGTTTGTTCCACCATTGGGGGGCCAGAGCAGCGAACAGTTTTGACTGGGCTGAGCGGGAACTGTACTTCCTCAATGGTAGGGAGGCGAGCAGGCCAGAGGTGGATGAACGCAGTGCCCTTGCTTGGGTGTAGGGCCTGATCAGAGCCTGGAGGTACTGCGGTGCCGTTCCCCTCACAGCTCCGTAGGCAAGCACCATGGTCTTGTAGCGGATGCGAGCTTCAACTGGAAGCCAGTGGAGAGAGCGGAGGAGCGGGGTGACGTGAGAGAACTTGGGAAGGTTGAACACCAGACGGGCTGCGGCGTTCTGGATGAGTTGTAGAATACATCTCTCTCTCTTCAAACAATACATCTCTCTCTCTCCCACCAATACATCTCGCTCTCCCACCAATAATCCTACTCACCCACCAATATATCTACTCTCTCCACCAACACGTACTACTCTCTCCCACCAACATATCCCTACTCTCTCCCACATATACATCCTACTCTTTCCTCCCAACAATACATTTCTACCCTCTCCACCAATACATCCCTACTCTCTCCCACCAACACATCTCTACTCTCTCCCATCAATAAATTCCTACCTACTCCCACCTATGCATCTCTCTCTCTCACCAATACATCCCTACTCTCTCCCATCAATACATCTCTCTCTCTTTCCACCAACACATCACTACTCTCTCCCACCAATACATCCTCTCTCCCCCAATACATCTCTCTCTCCACCAACACATCCCTACTATCTCCCACCAATACATCCCTACTCTCTCAATCCAATGCATCCCTACTCTCTCCCACCAATGCATCTCTCTCTCCCACCAACACATCTCTACTCTCTACCACCAATACATATATTATCTCTCCCACCAATGCATCTCTACTCTATCCTACCAATACATCTCTCTCTCTCACCAATACATATATTCTCTCTCCCACTAATACATCTCTCTCTCTCCCACCAACACATCTCTCTCTAGTCTAGAGACCAGCTAGACTAGAGACCAGCTAGACTATAGACCAGCTAGACTATAGACCAGCTAGACTAGAGACCTGCTAGACTAGAAACCAGCTAGACCAGAGACCAGCTAGACTAGAGACCAGCTAGACTATAGACAAGCTAGACTATAGACAAGCTAGACTAGAGACACAGCTAGATTAGAGACCATCTAGACTAGAGACCAGGTAGACTAGAGACCAGCTAGACTAGAGACCAGCTAGACTAGAAACCAGATAGACTAGAGACCAGCTAGACGAGAAACCAGCTAGACTAGAGACACAAATAGACTAGAGACCAGCTAGACTATAGACACAGCTAGATTAGAGACACAGCTAGAATAGAAACACACTATACAGACACAGCTAGACCAGAAACCCACTATAGGGACCAGCTAGACTAGAGATCAGCTAGACTAGATATACAGCTAGACTAGAAACACAGCTAGACTAGAAACACAGCTAGACTAGAAACACACTATAGAGACCAGCTAGACTAGCGACCAGCTAGACTAGAGACACAGCTATACTAGAAAAACAGCTAGACTAGAAACACACTATAGAGACCAGCTAGACTAGAGACACAGCTAGACTAGAAACACAGCTAGACTAGAAACACACTATAGAGACCAGCTAGACTAGAGACCAGCTAGACTAGAGACACAGCTATACTAGAAAAACAGCTAGACGAGAAACACACTATAGAGACCAGCTAGACTAGAGACCAGCTAGACTAGAGACACAGCTAGATTAGAGACCAGCTAGACTAGAAACCAGATAGACTAGAGACCAGCTAGACTAGAGACACACTATAGAGACCAGCTAGACTAGAGGCACAGCTAGACTAGAAACACACTAGAGACCAGCTAGACTAGAAACGCAGCTAGATTAGAAACACACTATAGAGACAAGCTGAACTAGAGACCAGCTAGAGTAGAGACCAGCTAGACTAGGAACACAGCTAGACTAGAGACACCGCTAGATTAGAGATACAGCTAGAATAGAAACAAACTATATAGACACAGCTAGACTAGAATCCCATGATAGAGACCAGCTAGACTAGAGTCCAGCTAGACTAGAGACCAGCTAGACTAGAGACACAGCTATACTAGAAAAACAGCTAGACTAGAAACACACTATAGAGACCAGCTAGACCAGAGACCAGCTAGACTAGAGACACAGCTGAATTAGAGACCAGCTAGACTAGAGACCAGCTAGACTAGAGACCAGCTAGACTAGAGACCAGACAGACTAGAGACACTGCTTAGAGTAGACTAGACAAATAGACTAGAAACCAGCTAGACTAGAAACCAGATAGAGACTAGACTAGAAACCAGCAGCTAGACTAGATAGAGACCAGCTAGACTAATGCACACTATAGAGACCAGCTAGACTAGCGACACAGCTAGACTAGAAACACACTATAGAGACCAGCTAGACTAGAAACATAGCTAGACTAGAAACACACTATAGAGACCAGCTAGACTAGAGACACAGCTAGACTAGAAACACAAATAGACTAGAGACCAAATAGACTATAGAAACAGCTAGATTAGAGACACAGCAAAATAGAAAACACTATAGAGACACAACTAGACTAGAAACCCACTATAGAGACCAGCTAGACTATAGACACAGCTGAGATTAGAGACACAGCTAGAATAGAAACACACTATATAGACACAGCTAGACCAGAAACCCACTATAGGACCAGCTAGACTAGAGATCAGCTAGACTAGATATACAGCTAGGACTAGAAACACAGCTAGACTAGAAACACAGCTAGACTAGAAACACTATAGAGACCAGCTAGACTAGAGACCAGCTAGACTAGAGACACAGCTATACTAGAAAACAGCTAGACTAGAAACACAGATAGACTAGAGACCAGCTAGACTAGAGACCAGCTAGACTGAGACACAGCTAGAGTAGAGATACAGCTAGAATAGAAACACACTATATAGACACAGCTAGACTAGAATCCCACGATAGAGAACAGCTAGACTAGAGACCAGCTAGACTAGAGACACAGCTATTCTAGCTAGAAAACCAGCTAGACTAGAAACCAGACACAGCTAGACTAGAGACACTAGAGACCAGCTAGATTAGAGAACAGCTAGACTAGAGAGACCAGCTAGACTAGAGACCAGCTAGACTAGAGACACAGCTAGATTAGAGACCAGCTAGACTAGAAACCAGCTAGACTAGAGACCACTAGACTAGAGACACACAGCTAGAAAGAGGCACAGCTAGACTAGAAACACACTATAGAGACCAGCTAGACTAGAGACCAGCTAGACTAGAAACACACTATAGAGACTAGACTAGAGACCAGCTAGACTAGAGACCAGCTAGACTAGAGACCAGATAGACTAGAGACACAGCTAGAGACCAGCTAGAGACACAAATAGACACAGCTAGACTAAATCCCATGATAGAGACCAGCTAGACTAGAGACACAGCTAGACTAGAGACCAAATAGACTAGAGACCAGCTAGACTAGAAACCAGACTAGAAACACACTATAGAGACCAGCTAGACTAGCGACACAGCTAGAGACACAGCTAGACTAAGACACAGCTAGACTAGAGACCAGCTAGACTAGAAACCAGATAGACTAGAAAGATAGACTAAAACACACTATAGAGACCAGCTAGACTAGAGACCAGCTAGACTAGAGACACAGCTAGAAACACAAATAGACTAGAAACCAGCTAGACTAGACTAGAGACCAGCTAGACTAGATACACACTATAGAGACAGCTAGACTAGCGACACAGCTAGACTAGAAACACACTATAGAGACCAGCTAGACTAGAAACATAGCTAGACTAGAAACACACTATAGAGACCAGCTAGACTAGAGACACAGCTAGACTAGAAACACAAATAGACTAGAGACCAGCTAGACTATAGAAACAGCTAGATTAGAGACACAGCAAGAATGAAAAACACTATAGAGACACAACTAGACTAGAAACCCACTATAGAGACCAGCTAGACTATAGACACAGCTAGATTAGAGACACAGCTAGAATAGAAACACACTATATAGACACAGCTAGACCAGAAACCCACTATAGGGACCAGCTAGACTAGAGATCAGCTAGACTAGATATACAGCTAGACTAGAAACACAGCTAGACTAGAAACACAGCTAGACTAGAAACACACTATAGAGACCAGCTAGACTAGCGACCAGCTAGACTAGAGACAATAGCTATACTAGAAAAACAGCTAGACTAGAAACACACTATAGAGACCAGCTAGACTAGAGACCAGCTAGACTGGAGACACCGCTAGAGTAGAGATACAGCTAAGAATAGAAACACACTATATAGACACAGCTAGACTAGAATCCAACGATAGAGAACAGCTAGACTAGAGACCAGCTAGACTAGAGACACAGCTAGACTAGAAACACAGCTTGACTAGAAACACATATCTAGACTAAGAGACCAGCTAGACTAGAGACACAGCTAGAAAAACAGCTAGAAAACACTATAGAGACCAGCTAGACTAGAGACCAGCTAGACTAGAACACAGCTATAGAGACCAGCTAGACTAGAAACCAGATAGACTAGAGACCAGTTAGACTAGAGACACACTATAGAGACCAGCTAGACTAGAAACGCAGCTAGACTAGAAACACACTATAGGACTAGCTAGACTAGAGACCAACTAGAGTAAGAGACCAGCTAGACTAGAGACACAGCTAGACTAGAGACACCCTAGATTAGAGATACAGCTAGAATAGAAACACAGTATAGAGACCAGCTAGACTAGAGACCAGCTAGACTAGAGACACAGCTAGATTAAGAGACCAGCTAGACTAGAGACACAGCTATACTAGAAAAACAGCTAGACTAGAAACACACTATAGAGACCAGCTAGACTAGAGACCAGCTAGACTAGAGACACAGCTATACTAGAAAAACAGCTAGACTAGAAACACACTATAGAGACCAGCTAGACTAGAGACCAGCTAGACTAGAGACACAGCTAGATTAGAGACCAGCTAGACTAGAGAGACCAGCTAGACTAGAAACCAGATACTAGAGACCAGATAGACTAGAGATACACTGTAAGAGACCAGCTAGATAGAAACACAGCTAGACTAGAAACCACTATAGAGACCAGCTAGACTAGAGACACAGCTAGACTAGAAACACACTATACAAATAGACTAAGAGACCAGACTAGAAACACTAGAGACACAGCTATACTAGAAAACACAGCTAGAATAGAAAAACACTATAGAGACCAGCTAGACTAGAAACCCACTATAGAGACCAGCTAGACTAGAAAACAGCTAGACTAGAGACCAGCTAGACTATGAGACACAGCTAGACTAGAGACCCACTAGACTAGACCAGCTAGACTAGAGACCAGCTAGACTAGAAACCATCTAGACTAGAAACAGCTAGACTAGACTATAGAGTCAGCTAGACTAGAGACCCTCAAGACTAGAGACACAGCTAGACTAGAAAAACAGCTAGACTTGAAACACTATAGATACCAGCTAGACTAGAGACAAGCTAGACTAGAGACACAGCTAACGAGAGACCATCTTGACTAGACACCAGCTAGACTAGACACCAGCTAGACTAGAGACAAGCTTGACTAGAGACCAGCTAGACTACACAGCTAGATTAGAGACCAGCTAGACTAGATACACCGCTAGACTAGAAACACACTATAGAGACCAGCTAGACTAGAAACATAGCTAGACTAGAAACACACTATAGAGACCAGCTAGACTAGAGACACAGCTAGACTAGAAACACAAATAGACTAGAGACCAGCTAGACTATAGAAACAGCTAGATTAGAGACACAGCAAGAATAGAAAAACACTATAGAGACACAACTAGACTAGAAACCCACTATAGAGACCAGCTAGACTATAGACACAGCTAGATTAGAGACACAGCTAGAATAGAAACACACTATATAGACACAGCTAGACCAGAAACCCACTATAGGACCAGCTAGACTAGAGATCAGCTAGACTAGATATACAGCTAGACTAGAAACACAGCTAGACTAGAAACACAGCTAGACTAGAAACACACTAGAAACACTATAGAGACCAGCTAGACTAGCGACCAGCTAGACTAGAGGACACAGCTATACTAGAAAAACAGCTAGACTAGAAACACACTATAGAGACCAGCTAGACTTAGAGACCAGCTAGACTGGAGACACCGCTAGAGTAGAGATACAGCTAGAATAGAAACAGCACTATATAGACACAGCTAGACTAGAATCCCACTTGACTAGAAACAGCTAGACTAGAGACCAGCTAGACTAGAGACACAGCTATACTAGAAAAACAGCTAGGCAAGAAACACACTAGAGACCAGCTAGACTAGAGACCAGCTAGACTAGAGACACAGCTAGATTAGAGACCAGCTAGACTAAGAAACCAGATAGACTAGAGACCAGCTAGACTAGAGACACACTAGAGACCAGCTAGACTAGAACACAGCTAGACTAGAAACACACTATAAGAGACCAGCTAGACTAGAAACGCAGCTAGACTAGAATCACACATGATAGAGACCAGCTAGACTAGAGACCAGCTAGACTAGAGACCAGCTAGACTAGAGACACAGCTATACTAGAAAAACAGCTAGACTAGAAACACACTATAGAGACCAGCTAGACTAGAGACCAGCTAGACTAGAGACACAGCTAGATTAGAGAAAAGCTAGACTAGAGACCAGCTAGACTAGAAACCAGATAGACTAGAGACCAGATAGACTAGAGATACACTGTAGAGACCAGCTAGACTAGCGACACAGCTAGACTAGAAACACACTATAGAGACCAGCTAGACTAGAAACATAGCTAGACTAGAAACACACTGATAGAGACCAGCTAGACTAGCGACACAGCTAGACTAGAAACACACTATAGAGACCAGCTAGACTATAGACACAGCTAGACTAGAGACCAGCTGGACTATAGACACAGCTAGACTAGAGACCCAGCTAGACTAGACACAGCTAGACTAGAAAAACAGCTAGACTAGAAACATATCTAGACTTGAAAAACAGCTAGACTAAGAAACACACTATAGAGCCCAGCTAGACTAGAGACCAGCTAGACTAGAGACACAGCTCAACTAGAAAAACAGCTAGACTTGAGAAAACACTATGAGAGACCAGCTATACTAGAGACCCTCAAGAATAGAGACACAACTAGACTAGAAACACAGCTAGACTAGAAACACACTATAGATACCAGCTAGACTAGAGACAAGCTAGACTAGAGACACAGCTAGACGAGAGACCATCTTGACTAGACACCAGCTAGACTAGACACCAGCTAGACTAGAGACAAGCTTGACTAGAGACCAGCTAGACTAGAGACACAGCTAGATTAGAGACCAGCTAGACTAGATACACCGCTAGACTAGAGACATAGCTAGACGAGAGACCATCTTGACTAGACACCAGCTAGACCGACACTAAACAGCATCCTTTACCACCACATTCGGATCCAATTTAAGGTGCCCCCTCCGCTGGGGCCGAACACCCCTCCTAGAGACGAGCTAGACTAGAGACCAGATAGACTAGAGACCAGCTTGACAAAAGACCAGCTAGGCTAGAAACGAGCTAGACCAGAGACCAGCTATACTAGAGACACAGCTAAACTAGAGACCAGCTAGACTAGAAACACAGGTAGACTAGAGACCAACTTGACTAGAGACCACCTTGACTAGAGACCAGCTAGACTAGACACCAGCTAGACTAGAGACCAGCTTGACTAGGCAACAGCTAGACTGGAGACCAGCTAGACTAGAAACACAGCTAGACTAGAGACCAGCTAGACTAGAAACACAGCTAGATGAGAGACCAGCTAGACTAGAGACCAGCCTTACTAGACAACAGCTAGACTAGACACCAGCTAAAATAGAAACACAGATAGACTAGAGAACAGCTTGACTAGACACCAGCTAAACTAGAAACACAGCTAGACTAGACACCAGCTAAAATAGAAACACAGATAGACTAGAGAACAGCTTGACTAGACACCAGCTAAACTAGAAACACAGCTCGACGAAAGACCAGCTAGACTAGAAGCACAGCTAGACTAGAAACTCAGCTTGACTAGAAACACACTATAGAGACAGCTAGACTAGAGACCAGCTAGACTACAGACACAGCTATACTAGAAAAACAGCTAGACGAGAAACACACTATAGAGACCAGCTAGACTAGAGACCAGCTAGACTAGAGACACAGCTAGATTAGAGACCAGCTAGACTAGAAACCAGATAGACTAGAGACCAGCTAGACTAGAGACACACTATAGAGACCAGCTAGACTAGAGACACAGCTAGACTAGAAACACACTATAGAGACCAGCTAGACTAGAAACGCAGCTAGACTAGAAACACACTATAGAGACTAGCTAGACTAGAGACCAGCTAGAGTAGAGACCAGCTAGACTAGAGACACAGCTAGACTAGAGACACCGCTAGATTAGAGATACAGCTAGAATAGAAACAAACTATATAGACACAGCTAGACTAGAATCCCATGATAGAGACCAGCTAGACTAGAGACCAGCTAGACTAGAGACCAGCTAGACTAGAGACACAGCTATACTAGAAAAACAGCTAGACTAGAAACACACTATAGAGACCAGCTAGACTAGAGACCAGCTAGACTAGAGACACAGCTAGATTAGAGAAAAGCTAGACTAGAGACCAGCTAGACTAGAAACCAGATAGACTAGAGACCAGATAGACTAGAGATACACTGTAGAGACCAGCTAGACTAGCGACACAGCTAGACTAGAAACACACTATAGAGACCAGCTAGACTAGAAACATAGCTAGACTAGAAACACACTATAGAGACCAGCTAGACTAGAGACACAGCTAGACTAGAAACACAAATAGACTAGAGACCAGCTAGACTATAGAAAAAGCTAGATTAGAGACACAGCAAGAATAGAAAAACACTATAGAGACACAACTAGACTAGAAACCCACTATAGAGACCAGCTAGACTATAGACACAGCTAGACTAGAGACCACCTGGACTCCATCCGGGCAGGAGCATGTGCTCTTTCTCAGGCTGGAGGAACTAAAGGGAAGGCCTCACCGAGATTCCAACTCGGGTTACTGGATTTAAGTCAATGTGCTAACCATACACTATGAGGCCGGTATATAGCCCCACTCTCACCATTGCCCTAATAGACACCAGCTAGACCGACACTAAACAGCATCCTTTACCACCACATTCGGATCCAATTTAAGGTGCCCCCTCCCGCACAGGGCCGAACACCCACTCCCCGGAATACCTGCATACTCACTCTGAATAGTGGGAATCGGCTAAGCAGAACACCTCTGCTGGTACTGCGATAAAGACCATCTTCCCAATCCCAGCTATGAACATTAGACACCAGCTAGACTAGAGACTAGGGCGGGACTAGAGACCAGTGATGAGGGGCTAGATTAGAGACCAGTCTTATAGACTCTTCACCTGGACTCCATCCGGGCAGGAGCAAACCATCTTGACTAGACACCAGCCAGACTAGACACCAGCTTCTTGATTCAGAGACCATCACAAGAGACCAGCTAGATTAGAGACACAGCAAGACTAGAGACGAGCTAGACTAGAGACCAGATAGACTAGAGACCAGCTTGACAAAAGACCAGCTAGGCTAGAAACGAGCTAGACCAGAGACCAGCTATACTAGAGACACAGCTAAACTAGAGACCCCCTAGACTAGAAACACAGGTAGACTAGAGACCAACTTGACTAGAGACCACCTTGACTAGAGACCAGCTAGACTAGACACCAGCTAGACTAGAGACCAGCTTGACTAGGCAACAGCTAGACTGGAGACCAGCCAGACTAGAAACACAGCTAGACTAGAGACCAGCCAGACTAGAAACACAGCTAGATGAGAGACCAGCCAGACTAGAGACCAGCCTTACTAGACAACAGCTGGACTAGACACCAGCTAAAATAGAAACACAGATAGACTAGAGAACAGCTTGACTAGACACCAGCTAAACTAGAAACACAGCTAGACTAGACACCAGCTAAAATAGAAACACAGATAGACTAGAGAACAGCTTGACTAGACACCAACTAAACTAGAAACACAGCTCGACGAAAGACCAGCTAGACTAGAAGCACAGCTAGAGTAGAGACCAGCTTGACTAGAGATCAGTTTGAAGAGACCAGCTTGACTAGACATCAGCTAGACTAGAGACCAGCTTGACTAGAGACCAGCTTGACTAGAGACCAGATTGACAAGGCACCAGCTAGACTAGAGACACAGCTTGACTAGAGACCAGCTTGACTAGAGACCAGCTATGCAAGACCAGCTAGACTAGAGACCAGCTAGACTAGACACTAGCTAGACTAGAGACAAGCTAGACTAGACACCAGCTGGACTAGACACCAGCTAGTCTAGGGACCAGCTACACTAGACATCTGCTAGACTAGAGATCAGCTTGAGTAGAAACCAGCTTGACTAGAGACCCGCTAGACTAGACACCAGCTAGAATAGAGACACAGCTTGACTAGACACCAGCTAGACTAGAGACCAGCTAGACTAGAGACCAGCTAGACTAGAAACCAGCTAGACTAGAAAACAGCTAGACTAGACACCTACTAGCTTAGAGACACAGCTAGACTAGATTTAAGGTAGACTACAAACGAGCTTGACAAGAATCCAGATAGACGAGAGACCAGCTAGACTAGAGACCAGTTTAACTAGAGACCAGCTAGACTAGAGACACAGCTAGAATAGAAATACACTATAGAGACACAGCTAGACTAGAGACACAGCTAGACTAGAGACACAAATGATGACTAGAGACTGGAATAGACTATAGACACAGCTAGACTAGAGACCAGCTAGACTAGAGACCAGCTCAACTAGAGACCAGCTAACTAGAGACCAGCTAGACTAGAAACACAGTAGATAAACCAGCTAGACTAGACCAGCTACACTAGAGACCAGTATAGAGCCCCAATCTCACCAGCCTAATAAACAGCTAGACTAGAACAACACTAAACAGCAGCTAGACTAGAGACCAGCTAGACTAGAGACCAGCTAGACTAGAGACCAGCTAGACTAGAGCCAGCTACTCACTAGAGAGCTAGAAAGACCAGCTAGACTAGAGACCAGAGACTGAGACAGCTAATAGAGACCAGCTAGACTAGATGAACATTAGAGCAAGACTAGAGACACAGCAGACTAGAGACACAGCTAGACTAGAAACTTCACAGCTAGACTAGAAACACACTATAGAGACCAGCTAGACTAGAGACCAGCTAGACTAGAGACCAGCTAGACTAGAGACACAGCCAACTAGAGACACCGCTACACTATTAGACTAGATAACACCAGCTAAGATAGACACCAGCTAGACAAGAGACCAGCATAGACTAGAGACACACCACATTAGAGACGGATCCAATTTAAAGAAGCTCGACACAGCTAGGCTAGAAACCACGACTAGAGACTCCAGCTGAAGCTAGACTAGAGAATCAGCTATACTAGAGACACAGCTAAACTAGAGACCAGCCAGACTAGAACACAGCTAGACTAGATGACCAGCTAGAGTCTGACACGAGCTAGACTAGACACCAGCTAGACAAGAACCAGCTAGACTTAGAGACACAGCTAGATTCGAGACAGGATTTAAGGACCCCCTCCGACTAGAGACCAGCCAGGCGAAACCCTAGACCAGAGACCTGCATACTAGACTCTGAATAGTGGGAATGTGCTAACCAGAACACTCTAGGAGACACAGCTAGATAGAGACCAGCTCACCATTCCCTAGATAAACCAGCTAGACCACCTGAGACTAGAGACCAGACTGAGGATGGCCAGCTACTATAGACAACAGCTAGACTCCATCCGAGAATGCCTGATACAACTCTTCTCCAGGCTGGAGGAACTAAAACTAGAGACTCAGCTAGACTTCGAGAAAAGCTGTACTGGAAAAATCCTGAGATGAACATTAGTCTCTAGAAACACAGCTAGACTAGACACCAGCAGAAGTGATGAGACACAGCTTGACCACATTCCCTAATAAGACACCAGCTAGACTCGATCCACTAAACTAGCATTACTAACTTAGGATCCAGACTAGAGACAAGGAACAAACGAGCTTGACAAGCACAGGGCCGAAGACCCAGCTCTAGAGACCAGTTTAACTAGAGACCATGCCTGATACTCACTTATGAGATTCAGCTTATACTAGAGCACAGACACAAAACCTCTAGCTAGTACCGCTAGATAGAGACCAGCTTAACCAAGACCCTAGATAAGACAACAGCTAGACCGACCACTGAGACTAGGGCGGAGACCAGCTAGACTAGAGAAGTGATGAGCTAGACTGGATCCATTGGGTCTTAAGACTGCCACCTAGACTATCCGAAGACCCAGGAGCAAGCCTGACTCACTCTGACTAGAGGACTCAGCTAGAAGAGACACACCGAGATTAGAGACTCAGCTAACTAGAGACCAGCCAGACTAGAGAACAGCTAGACTAGAGACCAGCTAGACTAGACAGACTAGAGACCAGCAGAACTGAGACACCAGCTAGACACTATAGAGACCAGCTAGACTTTACCACCAGATTCGGACACAGCTAGTGAAACACAGCTAGACTAGAAACACACTATAGAGACCAGCTAGACTAGAGACACAGCTAGACTAGGGGAACAGCTAGACTAGAGACACAGCTCAGACTAGAGACACAGCTAGACTAGAGACCAGCTAGACTAGACACCAGCTAGACTAGACACCAGCTAGACAAGAGACCAGCTAGACTAGAGACACAGCTAGATTAGGGTGAGCTCGACTAAAGACCAGCTCGACTAGAGACCAGCTAGGCTAGAAACCAGCTCGACTAGAGACCAGCTAGGAGGAACTAAAACCAGCTAGAGACACAGAGACCAGCTTACTGGACACAGCTAGACTAGAAACCAGAGACCAGCTACACTAGAGACACAGCTAAACAGCAGAGACCAGCTAAAAAGCTTAGAGACCAGTAGAAACCATAGACACCAGCTAGACTAGAGACCAGCTAAACTAGACACAGCTTGACTAGAAACACAGCATAGAGACCAGCTAGACTAGAGACCAGCTAGACTAGAGACCAGCTGACTTAGAGACACTAGAATAGAGCTAGACTAGAGACACAAATAGACTATAGACACAGCTAGAATAGAAACTCAGCTAGACTAGAGACCAGCTTGCTAGACTAAAGACCAGCTCTAGAGCCCAGTTGTAGAGAAAAACAGCTAGACCAAACTGACACAGCCAGCTAGAGAGACACAGCTAGACCTTTAGACTAGAGACCAGCTAGAGACCATACTAGAGACACAGCTAAACTAGACTAGAAACACACAGCTAAACTAGAGACCACAGACTAGAGACTAGAGACCAGACTAGAAACACACTATTGACACCAGCTAGACTAGAGACACAGCAGACTAGAGACACACAGAAGAGACACAGCTAGACTAGAGACCACAGCTAGACACCAGCTAGACTAGACCAGCCAGACAAGAGACCAGCTAGACTAGAGACACTAGAGAAGCTCGAAGACCAGCTCGACCAGAGACCAGCTAGGCCAGAAACCAGCTCGACTAGAGACCAGCTAGGCTAGAAACCAGCTAGACCAGAGACCAGCTAGACTAGAGACACAGCTAAACTAGAGACCAGCTAAACTAGAGACACAGCTAGACTAGAAACCAGCTAGAATTGACCAGCTAGACTAGACACCAGCTAGACAAGAGACCAGCCAGACTAGAGACCAACTTGACTAGAGACTAAAGACCAGCTTGACTAGAGACCACCTTGACCAGAGACCAGCTATACTAGAGACATAGCTAAACTAGAGACCAGCTAAACTAGAGACAGCTAGACTGAGACCAGCTAGACTAGAGACCCAGATAACTAGAGACCAACTTGGACTAGAGACCACCTTGACTAGAGACCACCTAGACTAGAGACCAGCTAGTCTAGAAACAGCCAGACAGAGAACAGCTTGACTAGAGACCAGCTAGTCTAGAAAACAGCTAGACTAGAGACACAGCTAGACTAGAGACCAGCTTAGTCTAGAAACACAGCTAGACTAGAGACCAGCTAGACTAGAAACACAGCCAGACTAGAGACCAGCTAGACTAGAAACACAGCTTCAGACTAGAGACCAGCTAGACTAGACCAGCTAGACTAGAGACACAGCTAGAATAGACACCAGCTAAACTAGAAACACAGCTAGACAAGAGACCAGCTAGACTAGAGACCAGCTCGAATAGACACCAGCTAAACTAGAAACACAGCTAGACAAGAGACCAGCTCGACTAGATACCAGCTAGACAAGAGACCAGCTAGACTAGACACCAATGAGACTAGAAGCACAGCCAGACTAGAGACCAGCTTGACTAGAGACCAGTTTGACTAGAGACCAGCTAGACTAGAGACCAGCTAGACAAGAGACCAGCTTGACTAGAGACCAGATGAGACCAGAGACCAGCTTAGACTAGACACTAGCTAGACTAGAGACAAGCTAGACTAGACACGAGCTAGACTTGACACCAGCTAGACTAGGGACCAGCTACACTAGACATCAGATTGACTAGAGATCAGCTTGAGAAACCAGCTTGACTAGAGACCTGCTAGACTAGACACCAGCTAGACTAGAGACACAGCTTGACTAGACACAAGCACGAGAGACCAGCTAGACTAGAGACCAGCTAGACTAGAAACCAGCTAGACTGAGACACCTGCTAGCTGAGAGACACAGCAAGACTAGAGACGAGCTTGACTACACTCCAGCTAAAAGAGAGACCAGCTAGACTAGAGACCAGCTAGACTAGAGACCAGCTGACAGAGACCAGCTAGGCTAGGAGACCAGCTTGACTAGAGACCTGCTAGACTAGAGACACAGCTAGACTAGACACCAAATAGACTAGAGACCAGCCAGACTAGAGACACAGCTAGACTAGAGACCCCAGCTTGACTAAAGACCAGCTAGACTAGAGACCAGCTAGACTAGAGACCAGCTAGGACTACAGGAGACCAGCTTGACTAGAGACCAGCTAGACTAGACACTAGCTAGACTAGAGACAAACTAGGGACATCCAGACTAGAGATCAGCTTGAGTAGAAACCAGCCAGACTAGAGACCCAGCTAGACTAGAGACACAGCTAGACTAGAGAACAGCTAGACAAGAGACCAGCTAGACTAGAGACCCAGCTGGACCAGAGACCAGCTAGACTAGAGACCAGCTAGACTAGAGACACAGCCAGACTCAGAGAACAGCTAGACAAGAGACACACTAGACTAGAGACTCAGCTGGACTAGAGACCAGCTTAGACTAGAGACACAGGGTCAAACTGGAGGCGCTTTGCAACGCCAAACATTCACTATTGGGACATATGTAAAAAAGTAGTGGCCCTAGCCGACTTGTAAGTCGCTAGACTAGCAAATGGAACAGCTAGACTAGAGACCAGAACGGTGCTAGAGCCCATTGATCTCTGCCCATGTTTCACAACTAAAGAGAAACATCCTTCCATTGTCATCAGGACACCGGGACACAAGGATACCCTGACACTGGGACAATTACACAATTCTCTTTACAATGCCACAACACAACACGACCAAAACATGAATCACAGATGTCACCCTCTCCTTCTACCCTGCCTGTTCCTCCTCTCCTCCTTCCCTCAGGTTTTCAATCCCCCCATCGACAACAGCAACTGTAATCTCCAGTTGATGGCTCCATGCTTGGCCGTGGTAAGATGGAGGGGAGAAGAGAAGAATAAAAGTGAGAGAAACGAATGAAACATGAGAACAAAAACATCTCAGCTGGTTCACCTTGGTGTTTCAGAACCTAATTGAAGTCATTGTGTTCTGTTCCTATCAGTGTTCTTTGTCAGGATTCCCTGTAGTAAAAACCCTCTTTGAAGTCATTAGTACAGTCCTGCGCTTTGGTGTGTCTCTACAGTCACTAATAACACCGCAAAAATGTCCCAGGGATTATAGAATTTACTAGAGCACCACAGCCAGAAATCAACTGAACTTTCATGCAAATGGGCTCCAACCAATAGGATTAATCCAATAGGGGGCCTGTTATGTTGGGGTTGAATAGCCACATCAGTAAGAAAGACACATTGACAGTAACATAGAGATCATTGGCACTAAAGCATACAGAACATTGAAGGTCACACAATGAGGAATGACATACACTCACAAAGGCACACACAAACACACACACACGTACCTACTTACCAATGGAAATACACAGACAATCACACACACAATTGTGCGCTGTAGCTAGACTAGTAAGTCATCAGAAGGAGGTAGTAGATCACCCTCAGTCACCAGAAAGAGTTAGTAGATCACCCTCAGTCACCAGAAAGAGTTAGTAGATCACCCTCAGTCACCAGGAGGTAGTAGATGCCCTCAGTCATCAGGAGGCAGTAGATCACCCTCAGTCATCAGGAGGTAAGTAGATCACCCTCAGTCATCAGGAGGTAATAGATCACCCTCAGTCATCAGGGAGGTAATAGATCACCCTCAGTCATCAGGAGGTAATAGATCACCCTCATTCATCAGGGAGGTAATAGATCACCCTCAGTCACCAGAAAGAGTTAGGATCACCCTCAGTCACCAGAAAGAGTTATTAGATCACCCTCAGTCATCAGAATGAGGTAGTAGATCACCCCTCAGTCATCAGGAGGTAATAGATCACCTCAGTCATCAGGAGGTAATAGATCACCCTCATTCATTAGGAGGTAATAGATCACCCTCAGTCACCAGAAGGAGTTAGTAGATCACCCTCAGTCATCAGAATGAGGGTAGTAGATCACCCTCAGTCACCAGAAGGAGGTTATAGATCACCCTCATTCATCAGGAGGTAGTAGATCACCCTCAGTCATCAGGAGGTAATAGATCACCCTCAGTCATCAGGAGGTAGTAGATCACCCTGAGTCAGGGAGTTAGTAGATCACCCTCAGTCATCAGGAGGTAATAGATCACCCTCAGTCATCAGAGGTAATAGATCACCCTCAGTCATCAGGAGGTAGTAGATCACCTCAGTCATCAGGGAGGTTATAGATCACCCTCAGTCATCAGGAGGAGGTTATAGATCACCCCTCAGTCTCAGAAGGAGGTTATAGATCACCCTCAGTCATCAGAAGGAGGTTATAGATCACCCTCATTCACCAGAAGGAGGTTATAGATCACCCTCATTCATCAGGAGGTAGTAGATCACCCTCATTCATCAGGAGGTAATAGATCACACTCATTCATCAGGAGGTAATAGATCACCCTCATTCATCAGGAGGTTATAGATCACCCTCAGTCACCAGAAGGAGGTTATAGATCACCCTCATTCATCAGGAGGTAATAGATCACCCTCAGTCATCAGAAGGAGGTTATAGATCACCCTCATTCATCAGGAGGTAGTAGATCACCCTCATTCATCAGGGAAGGTAATAGATCACCCTCAGTCATCAGGAAGGTAGTAGATCACCCTCAGTCATCAGGAGAAGGTAATAGATCACCCTCATTCATCAGGAGGTAATAGATCACCCTCATTCATCAGGAGGTAATAGATCACACTCATTCATCAGGAGGTAATAGATCACCCTCAGTCATCAGGAGGTTATAGATCACCCATCAGTCACCATTCATCAGGAGGTTATAGATCACCCTCATTCATCAGGAGGTAGTAGATCACCCTCAGTCATCAGGAGAAGGTTATAGATCACCTCATTCATGGGAGGTAATAGATCACTCCGTAGTCACCAGAAAGAGATAGCCTCATTTCATCAGAATGAGGTAGTAGATCACCCTCATTCATCAGGAGGTAATAGATCACCCTCAGTCATCAGAATGAGTAGGGACCAGAAGGGAGGTAGTAGATCACCTCATTCATCAGGAGGTTATAGATCACCCTCAGTTCAGGAGAAAGGAGGTTATAGATCACCATCAGTCATCAGCAGGTAATAGATCACCCTCAGTCATCAGGAGAAGGTAGTAGATCACCCTCAGTCATCAGGAGGTAATAGATCACCCTCATTCATCAGGAGGTAATAGATCACACTCATTCATCAGGAGGTAATAGATCACCCTCATTCATCAGGAGGTTATAGATCACCCTCAGTCATCAGAAGGAGGTTATAGATCACCCTCATTCATCAGGAGGTAATAGATCACCCTCATTCATCAGGAGGTAATAGATCACTCCCATTCATCAGAGGTAGTAGATCACCCTTATTCATCTGGAGGTAGTAGTGGATTATTCTGTCATTTGAATGAGGTCATGGATCCTCCTTCCCTCCCTCCATTCCTCCCTGAGTCAAACTGTTGCTGCTGTATCTTACCATCTATCCCCACCGTTACTGCAGCACTCACCAGCTAACCGCTATAGTGCAAAAACAGAGAAAACATTCTATTAGGGGTTTGGTGAAATAGATTCACATGGCTCGTCTTGATTTATGGTGCTGGACTAATGATCACAGCAGCTTGACTGAAGGAGTCCATTGTCTTGTGTTAAATTGTGGTGGATCACATGGGGGGGCAGCTGAGGGTTTATATCCAATAGAAAGCTACTGATAATATCATTAAGGAGATGAACAGAGAGAGATGAAGAGAGAGAGAGAGAAAGAGAGGTGGGGGAGATGAAGAGAGAGAGAGCGAGAAAGTGAGAGAGGGAGAGAGAGAGATATGAAGAGAGAGAGGGTGGGGGATAGAGAGGGAGAGGTAGAGAGAGAGGGGAGAGATGAAGAGAGAGAGAGAGGGAGAGATGAAGAGAGAGAGAGAGAGAGAGATTCTCTGCACAGATTCTGTCTGGCCCTGACAGTAAATCTCCAGTAAGACAATGCTGTGAACGATCTGAGTGACCAGGCAGAAGGTCCTTCTATGCCATCACAAGGAACACACCAATTAGGATCTGGCTAAAATACTTGAATCAGTTGTAGAGCCCATTGTCCTTATGGTTGTGAGGTCTTGGTTCAACTTGAAAGTGTTTCCTTTCAAATGGTATCAATAATATGCATGTCCCTGCTTCCAGGGTCTGAGCTACAGGCAGTTAGATATTGCTTTATTTTAGGAGAATACTGGAAAAAAGGGGTAAAGTGGTGTGAAAAAACTCAATTGTTGAACTGGAGTAAAAGTAAATGCTACGATGAAATTCTTTTAATTTAGCAAATCAGACGGGCACAATTTCCCTTTTACGACAGCCAGTGGCGTACTCCAACACTCATTTACAAAGGAAACATGTGTGTTTAGTGAGTCCTCCAGATCAGAGGCAGTAGGGATGACCAGGATGTTTTCTGTTTCGTGAGTCCTCCAGATCAGAGGCAGTAGGGATGACCAGGATGTTCTCTGTTTAGTGAGTCCTCCAAGATCAGGGGCAGTAGGGATGACCAGGGATGTTCTCTGTTTAGTGAGTCCTCCAGATCAGAGGCAGTAGGGATGACCAGGGATGTTCTCTGTTTAGTGAGTCCTCCAGATCAGAGGCTTGTAGGGATGACCAGGATGTTCTCTTTTTAGTGAGTCCTCCAGATCAGAGGCAGTAGGGATGACCAGGGATGTTCTCTGTTTAGTGAGTCCTCCAGATCAGAGGCAGTAGAGATGACCAGGGATGTTCTCTGTTTAGTGAGTCCTCCAGATCAGAGGCTTGTAGGGATGACCAGGGATGTTCTCTGTTTAGTGGGTCCTCCAGATCAGAGGCAGTAGAGATGACCAGGGATGTTCTCTGTTTAGTGAGTCCTCCAGATCAGAGGCCGTAGGGATGACCAGGGATGTTCTCTGTTTAGTGAGTCCTCCAGATCAGAGGCTTGTAGGGATGACCAGGGATGTTCTCCGTTTAGTGAGTCCTCCAGATCAGAGACAGTAGTGATGACCAGGGATGTTCTCTGTTTAGTGAGTCCTCCAGATCAGAGGCAGTAGGGATGACCAGGGATGTTCTCTGTTTGTGAGTCCTCAGATCAGAGGCAGTAGAGATGACCAGGGATGTTCTCCGTTTAGTGAGTCCTCCAGATCAGAGGCAGTAGGGGATGACCAGGGATGTTCTCTGTTTAGTGAGTCCTCCCAGATCAGAGGCAGTAGGGATGACCAGGGATGTTCTCTGTTTAGTGAGTCCTCCAGATCAGAGGCAGTAGAGATGACCAGGGATGTTTTTCCTGTCCATTTTCCTGTCCTGTTAATCATTCAAAATGTATTTAGTACTTTTGGCTGTCAGGGAAAATGTATGGAGTAAATAGTAAATAAATTGCTTTAGGATTGTAGTGAAGAAAAAGTAAAAGTTGTAACAAATATAAATAGTAAAGTACAACACCGTAGTACAGCATAGTGTAGTGTAGTGCAGTGTAGCAGGGGGAGATACTGAATTACCCATGTCCCTCGCTGCCTGCCGTATCGTAACACTACCGTAGTACAGCATAGTGTAGTGTAGCAGGAGATACTGAATTACCCATGTCCTCGCTGCCTCCCGTATCGTAACACTACCGTAGTACAGCATAGTGTAGTGTAGCAGGGGGAGATACTGAATTACCCATGTCCCTCGCTGCCTCCCTGTAACACTACCGTAGTCAGCATAGTGCAGTGTAGCAGGGGAGATACTGAATTACCCATGTCCCTCGCTGCCTCCCGTGTCGTAACACTACCGTAGTACAGCATAGTGTAGTGTAGCAGGGGGAGATACTGAATTACCCATGTCCCTCGCTGCCTCCCGTATTGTAACACTAACGTAGTACAGCATAGTGTAGTGTAGCAGGGGGAGATACTGAATTACCCATGTCCCTCGCTGCCTCCCGTGTCGTAACACTACCGTAGTACAGCATAGTGTAGTGTAGCACTGGGAGATACTGTATGTGGTTTATCATTAGACACACAGAGGCTTGGCTTGGCCTCAAAGGGAGCCACATATTTCATGAATATCATTAACACAGCTCTGTATCTGTGAGACTTTGGGATTACACCTAACCCCTCTCTGTAATGCCGAATGCTGATGCTGAATCTGTAATCATTTAATCATATGTAAAGTAAATGTACAAAATACAAATCATAGTGTCGTTTAAAACCCATCCCGGTTGGGCGGGGCTGCCTTTATGGAAGAATAGGTAGTAGGTTGGGAGTCTCTCTGGGGAGGACAGGATAGAGGAGGGACAAATGGATGCCGTTTCTCATTCATTGACGCCAGTATTTACTCCTTCATTCAGTCTTCTTCCAACAGGGTACTGAGACATCTAAAGTGACTAACTACGTAAAGCACAACACTTATTTCACATGATTTCATTTGTTCTTAGAGAGCCTTAATTGCCTGAGGACTATATTAGCAGACCATTCTCCTCTCCTCTCTCTGTGGAATGTTCAGAATAGAGGGTAAAATACCCTCCCTCCTTTCTGCCTTAATCTAATCCTAGAATGCTATAGTACATTGCCAGATGCCTCTTAGTGCTTCGTTTATCTGCTAAACACACAATTAGCTAAACCCAGCCTACTGCATGTTCAAGCTCCCCTTTAACACGCTGGAATCAACATATACATTCAGGAAAAACCTCCCAACCAAAATACACAAGCATCTCTAATTCATCTCTAAATGAATCACTTAATTCATCTCTTAATTCATCTCTAAATGAATCACTTAATGAATCTCTAAATTCATCTCTTAATTCATCTCTAAATGAATCATTTAATGAATCTCTTACTGAATCTCTAAATGAATATCTTAATTCATCTCTAAATGAATCTCTTAATTCATCTCATAATTCATCTAAATGAATCACTTAATGAATCTCTAAATGAATCACTTAATAAATCTCTAAATTAATCACTTAATGAATCACTTAATTCATCTCTAAATTAATCACTGAAATTCATCTCTAAATTAATCCCTTAACAAATCTCTAAATTCATCTCTTAATTCATGATTTATCGAATCTCCTAATTAATCTTTTACTGAATCTCCTAATTAATATTTTAATGAATCTCAAAATGAATCTCTTAATTCATCTCTTAATTGAGATGTGCCATCTCTGATTGGTTAGGCAGTAGTGGTTTCATGATCTGTGTCATCTCTGATTGGTTGAGCGGTAGCGGGTTCATGACCTGTGTCATCTCTGATTGGTTAGGCAGTAGTTGGTTCTTGACCTGTGTCATCTCTGATTATTTAGGCGGTAGTGGGTTCATGACCTGTGTCATCTCTGATTGGTTAGGCGGTAAGCGGGTTCATGACCTGTGTCATGTCTGATTTTTATTTTTTTTTTATTTTTTGTTTTATACCTTTATTTTACTAGGCAAGTCAGTTAAGAACAAATTCTTATTTTCAATGGCGGCCTAGGAACAGTGGGTTAACTGCCTGTTCAGGGCAGAACGACAGATTTTGTAGCTTGTCATGGCTGGGGATTTAAACTTGCAACCTTTTGGTTACTAGTCCAATGCTCTAACCACTAGGCTACACTGCCGCACCGGTTAGGCAGTAGCGGATTCATGACCTGTGTCAACTCTGATTGGTTAGGAGGTAGTGGGTTCATGATCTGTGTCATCTCTGATTGGTTAGGCGGTAGTGGGTTCATGACCTGTGTCATCTCTCTCTTCCAGACAAAGACATGGACATCTCTGAGTAGCAGAGATGACATCTGGTTGGTGGTGGGTTGGAGAGACTGCAGTAGTAGGTGGTGGGTTGGAGAGACTGCAGTAGTAGGTGGTGGGTTGGAGAGACTGCAGTAGTAGGTGGTGGGTTGGAGAGACTGCAGTGGTTGGTGGTGGGGTTGGAGAGACTGCAGTGGTTACATCTAAGACAAGGGAGGTGAGACAGACAGACAGACAGACAGACAGACAGACAGACAGACAGACAGACAGACAGACAGACAGACAGACAGACAGACAGACAGACAGACAAACAGGACGTATGTGGAGGAGGAGGAGAGCCAGGGACATCTCTGAGACAAACTGATAATATACTGTAATATAACCAGTCACAGTGTCACGAAGGATGAGAGGAGAGAGAGAGAGAGAGAGAGAGAGAGAGAGAGAGAGAGAGAGAGAGAGAGAGAGAAGGTGGTGCTGTGTTTAAACTATACAACATGGTACTATCTTCTGGCTGCTTCTCTGATGTCTGGAACCAGGGGCTCATCTCCTCTATCCACAGAAAGTGGAGACAAATCAAACCTAAAAAAATATAATTTATGTAAACAGCCACTTGGGAAAGGTGTTCTGTAGCATTTTGAACTCAATAATTCATCCTTTCTTCAAGAAAAAATGTAATCGTACATTTCAAAATGTCTTTCTCCCCACCATCACACTACTGACCATATATACACCTTACACTAATTAATAAACACCATCACAATACTGACCATATATACACCTTACACACTTATTAATAAACACCATCACACTACTGACCATATATACACCTTACACACTTATTAATAAACACCATACTACTGACCATATATACACCTTACACACTAATTAATAAACACCATCACACTACTGACCATATATACCTTACACACACTAATTAATAAACACCACACACTGACCATATATAATAACACACCATCACACTACTGACCATATATACACTTACACACTAATTAATAAACTATCACACTACTGACCATATATACACACACTACTGACCATATAATAACACACACTAATTAATAAACACCACCACACTACTGACCATATATACACCTTACACACACTAATTAATAAACACCATCACTCTACTGACCATATATACACCTTACACACTAATTAATAAACACATCCACAAAAAGAGGAAAAAAACCTTGCTTGCTTTATTGACTTTAAAAAAGCATTTTATTTTATTTGTCAAAAAGGTTGATTCTTCAAAAAATCTCCAAAGTGGGCTTGGTGGTAAGGTGTATGTATAAAATGTATGAACACAGAAAACAAGTGTCAAAAACCAAAGACAATTATTACTTTTGCAATATCGAGGTGTGAGACAAGGCTGCAGTTAGAGTCCAAACCTGTTCATTATATCAATGAATTAGCAGCGTGTTGGACCATTCTGCAGCGCCAGGACTCACGCTATTTGACACAGAGGTGAATTACCTCACGATATGCTGATGATTTGGTTCTTCTATCACCAACCAAAGAAGGTCTTCAACAGAACCTTAAAACATTCTAGAGCAAAATTTCCATAATTGGGCCATGGCAGATATAAATAAATATATAAAATCATGATTTTCCTGAAAAAAATCCAGATGTCACAAACACAAATATAAATTCACCCTGAACAACACCATAATTGAACACACTAAAAATGACTTATACCTTGGTCTGACCATATCTTCATTGGAAACTTTAAAATGGCAGTGAATGAAATAAAATAGTATTGTATGCAATAAAAACAAAATCAACATCCCAATTAGAGTTTGGACCAAAATATTTGAAAGCGTAATCCTACCGTGCGCTTTACAGATGTGAGGTTTGGGAACACTCAATAAACTGGACTTTAAAATGTGAATTTGAGAGAGAGAGAGAAATAAGAGAGAAAAGGGGGGGACAGAGAGAGAGAGAGAGAGAGTGAGAGGGAGACAGAGAGAAGAGAAAGGGGGACAGAGAGAGAGAGGAGAGAGAGAGAGAGAGGAGAGCGAGAGAGAGCGAGAAAGAGAGAAAAAGGAAGAGAAAAAGAGCGAAAAGAGAGAGAAAGAGAGGGACAGAGAGAGACAGAGGGTGAGAGGGAGAGAGAGGGAGAAAAGGAAAAAAAGAGAAGCGAGAGAGAGAGAGAGAGCGAGAGGGAGATGGAGGATGTCGCTAAGGTTCAGGTGATAATGCTAATCAGTCCCAAGGTTCTGCTTGTCCCTCTCAGTGTCATAGATCTCTATAAGTATGGTAAAAAGCTTTTATCAGGCTTTGTCAGACCAGGACCTTGTCCATGTGAAGTGATGAAAGATGAAAGGTGTTTATCATGTCTAGCTGTTCTGCCTGTTCCTCTTTTGAAAGACCACTGTATAATCACCAGGCTAATGCTATTTGGAATGGTGCAAGTTGAGAAACTCTTGGATTAAAAATAAAGCTGAAATGAGAAATGCATATTTTATATGCAAGATGTCAAGTCGGTATTGGTCTCTGCCTTGAGGGAGGAGGCAGCTTTGTAGAAGTAGACTGTAATTAGCATTTCACACTCACACTGTAGACACAGGTGAACAGAGGACTCGAGTGTAGAGGGATTGAGGGTAACTGAGGTGGTGTCAGTATCACTGTTATAGGGTCACTGAGGAGGTGAGGAGGTGAGGAGGTGTCAGTATCACTGTTATAGGGTCACTGAGGGGTGAGGGGAGGTGTCAGTATCACTGTTATAGGGTCACTGAGGGGTGAGGGGTGAGGAGGTGTCAGTATCACTGTTATAGGGTCACTGAGGAGGTGGGGGGTGTCAGTATCACTGTTATAGGGTCACTGAGGAGGTGGGGAGGTGTCAGTATCACTGTTATAGGGTCACTGAGGAGGTGAGGTGAGTATTACTGTGTCAGGAGGTGGGGAGGTGTCAGTATTACTGTTATAGGGTCACTGAGGAGGTGAGGAGGGTGTCAGTATCACTGTTATGGGGTCACTGAGGAGGTGAGGAGGTGTCAGTATCACTGTTATAGGGTCACTGAGGTGAGGTGAGGAGGTGTCAGTATCACTGTTATAGGGTCACTGAGGAGGTGGGGGGAGGTGTCAGTATCACTGTTATAGGGTCAGGTGAGGAGGTGAGGAGGTGTCAGTATTACTGTTATAGGGTCACTGAGGAGGTGGGGGTGAGGAGGTGTCAGAATCACTGTTATAGGGTCACTGAGGGGAGGTGGGGAGGTGTCAGTATCACTGTTATGGGGTGAGGTGGGGGGGAGGTGTCAGTATCACTGTTATAGGGTCACTGAGGAGGTGAGGAGGTGTCAGTATTACTGTCATAGGGTCACTGAGGAGGTGGGGAGGAGGTGAGGAGGTGTCAGTATCACTGTTATAGGGTCACTGAGGAGGTGGGGGTGAGGAGGTGTCAGTATTACTGTTATAGGGTCACTGAGGAGGTGGGGAGGTGAGGAGGTGTCAGTATCACTGTTATGGGGTCACTGAGGAGGTGAGGAGGTGTCAGTATTACTGTCATGGGGTCACTGAGGAGGTGGGGGGAGGAGGTGTCAGAATCACTGTTATAGGGTCACTGGGGAGGTGGGGGTGAGGAGGTGTCAGTATCACTGTTATAGGGTCACTGAGGAGGTGGGGAGGTGAGGAGGTGTCAGTATCACTGTTATAGGGTCACTGAGGGAGGTGGGAGGTGAGGAGGTGTCAGTATCACTGTTATAGGGTCACTGAGTGGGGGTGAGGAGGTGTCAGTATCACTGTTATAGGGTCACTGAGGAGGTGAGGGGTGAGGAGGTGTCAGTATCACTGTTATAGGGTCACTGAGGAGGTGAGGGGGGAGGTGTCAGTATCACTGTTATAGGGTCACTGAGGGAGGTGAGGGGAGGTGAGGAGGTGTCAGTATCACTGTTATGGGGTCACTGAGGGGGTGAGGAGATGTCAGTATCACTGTTATAGGGTCACTGAGGGGTGAGGAGGTGTCAGTATCACTGTTATAGGGTCACTGAGGAGGTGAGGAGGTGAGGAGGTGTCAGTATCACTGTTATAGGGTCACTGAGGGGTGAGGAGGTGAGGAGGTGTCAGTATCACTGTTATAGGGTCACTGAGGAGGTGGGGAGGTGTCAGTATCACTGTTATAGGGTCACTGAGGAGGTGAGGAGGTGTCAGTATCACTGTCATAGGGTCACTGAGGGGTGGGGAGGTGAGGAGGTGTCAGTATCACTGTTATGGGGTCACTGGGGAGGTGAGGAGGTGAGGAGGTGTCAGTATCACTGTTATAGGGTCACTGAGGAGGTGAGGAGCTGTCAGTATTACTGTCATGGGGTCACTGGGGAGGTGGGGAGGTGTCAGTATTACTGTTATAGGGTCACTGAGGAGGTGGGGAGGTGTCAGTATCACTGTTATAGGGTCACTGAGGAGGTGGGGAGGTGTCAGTATTACTGTTATAGGGTCACTGAGGAGGTGGGGAGGTGTCAGTATCACTGTTATAGGGTCACTGAGGAGGTGAGGAGGTGTCAGTATTCACTGTTATAGGGTCACTGAGGAGGTGGGGGTGAGGAGGTGTCAGAATCACTGTTATAGGGTCACTGGGGAGGTGAGGGGTGAGGAGGTGTCAGTATCACTGTTATAGGGTCACTGAGGAGGTGAGGAGGTGTCAGTATCACTGTTATGGGGTCACTGAGGAGGTGGGGAGGTGAGGAGGTGTCAGTATCACTGTTATAAGGTCACTGAGGAGGTGGGGGTGAGGAGGTGGGGGTGTCAGTATTACTGTTATAGGGTCACTGAGGAGGTGGGGAGGTGAGGAGGTGTCAGTATCACTGTTATAGGGTCACTGAGGAGGTGGGGGTGAGGAGGTGTCAGTATTACTGTTATAGGGTCACTGAGGAGGTGGGGAGGTGAGGAGGTGTCAGTATCACTGTTATAGGGTCACTGAGGAGGTGGGGAGGTGAGGAGGTGTCAGTATCACTGTTATAGGGTCACTGAGGAGGTGGGGGTGAGGAGGTGTCAGTATTCACTGTTATAGGGTCACTGAGGAGGTGGGGGTGAGGAGGTGTCAGAATCACTGTATAGGGTCACTGGGGAGGTGAGGGGTGAGGAGGTGTCAGTATTACTGTTATAGGGTCACTGAGGAGATGGGGAGGTGAGGGAGGTGTCAGTATCACTGTTATAGGGTCACTGAGGAGGTGGCGGTGAGGAGGTGTCAGTATTACTGTTATAGGGTCACTGAGGAGGTGGGGGGTGAGGAGGTGTCAGAATCACTGTTATAGGGTCACTGGGAGGTGAGGGGTGAGGAGGTGTCAGTATCACTGTTATAGGGTCACTGAGGAGGTGAGGGAGGGGTGTCAGTATCACTGTTATAGGGTCACTGGGGAGGTGAGGAGGTGAGGAGGTGTCAGTATCACTGTTATAGGGTCACTGAGGGAGGTGAGGAGGTGTCAGTTATCACTGTTATAGGGTCACTGAGGAGATGGGGAGGTGAGGAGGTGTCAAGTATCACTGTTATAGGGTCACTGAGGAGGTGAGGAGGTGTCAGTATCACTGTTATAGGGTCACTGAGGAGGTGGGGAGGTGAGGAGGTGTCAGTATCACTGTTATAGGGTCACTAAGGAGGTGGGGGTGAGGAGGTGTCAGTATCACTGTTATAGGGTCACTGAGGAGATGGGGAGGTGAGGAGGTGTCAGTATCACTGTTATAGGGTCACTGAGGAGGTGGGGGTGAGGAGGTGTCAGTATTACTGTTATAGGGTCACTGAGGAGGTGGGGGGTGCCGGGGTGTCAGAATCACTGTTATAGGGTCACTGGGAGGTGGGGGTGAGGAGGTGTCAGTATCACTGTTATAGGGTCACTGAGGGGAGGTGAGGAGGTGTCAGTATCACTGTTATAGGGTCACTGGGGAGGTGAGGAGGTGAGGAGGTGTCAGTATCACTGTTATAGGGTCACTGGGGAGGTGAGGAGGTGTCAGTATCACTGTTATAGGGTCACTGAGGAGATGGGAGGTGAGGAGGTGTCAGTATCACTGTTATAGGGTCACTGAGGAGGTGAGGAGGTGTCAGTATCACTGTTATAGGGTCACTGAGGAGGTGAGGAGGTGTCAGTATCACTGTCATAGGGTCACTGGGGAGGTGGGGAGGTGAGGAGGTGTCAGTATCACTGTTATAGGGTCACTGGGGGAGGTGAGGAGGTGAGGGAGGTATCACTGTTATAGGGTCACTGGGAGGTGGGGTGAGGGAGTATCACTGTTATGGGTCACTGAGGAGGTGGGGAGGTGAGGAGGTGTCAGTATCACTGTTATAGGGTCACTGAGGTGGGGAGGTGGGGAGGTGAGGAGGTGTCAGTATCACTGTTATAGGGTCACTGAGGAGGTGAGGAGGTGTCAGTATCACTGTTATAGGGTCACTGAGGAGGTGGGGAGGTGAGGAGGTGTCAGTATCACTGTTATAGGGTCACTGAAGAGGTGGGGAGGTGAGGAGGTGTCAGTATCACTGTTATAGGGTCACTGAGGAGGTGAGGAGGTGAGGAGGAGGTGTCAGTATCACTGTTATAGGGTCACTGAGGAGGTGGGGAGGTGAGGAGGTGAGGAGGTGTCAGTATCACTGTTATAGGGTCACTGAGGAGATGGGGAGGTGAGGAGGTGTCAGTATCACTGTTATAGGGTCACTGAGGAGGTGGGGAGGTGAGAGGTGTCAGTATCACTGTTATAGGGTCACTGGGGAGGTGAGGTGTCAGTATCACTGTTATAGGGTCATTGAGGAGATGGGGAGGTGAGGAGGTGTCAGTATCACTGTTATAGGGTCACTGAGGAGGTGGGGGTGAGAGGTGTCAGTATCACTGTTATAGGGTCACTGAGGAGGTGGGGAGGTGAGGAGGTGTCAGTATCACTGTTATAGGGTCACTGGGAGGTGAGGAGGTGAGGAGGTGTCAGTATCACTGTTATAGGGTCACTGAGGAGGTGGGGTGGGTGAGGAGGTGTCAGTATCACTGTTATAGGGTCACTGAGGAGGTGAGGAGGTGGTGTCAGTATCACTGTTATAGGGTCACTGAGGAGATGGGGAGGTGAGGAGGTGTCAGTATCACTGTTATAGGGTCACTGAGGAGGTGAGGAGGTGTCAGTATCACTGTTATAGGGTCACTGAGGAGGTGGGGAGGTGAGGAGGTGTCAGTATCACTGTTATAGGGTCACTGGGGAGGTGAGGAGGTGAGGGAGGTGTCAGTATCACTGTTATAGGGTCACTGGGGAGGTGGGGAGGTGAGGAGGTGTCAGTATCACTGTTATAGGGCTCACTGAGGAGGTGCGGAGGTGTCAGTATCACTGTTATAGGGTCACTGGGGAGGTGGGGAGGTGAGGAGGTGTCAGTATTACTGTTATAGGGTCACTGGGGAGGTGGGGAGGTGTCAGTATTACTGTCATAGGGTCACTGGGGGAGGTGGGGAGGTGAGGAGGTGTCAGTATCACTGTTATAGGGTCACTGAGGAGGTGGGGAGGTGAGGAGGTGTCAGTATAACTGTTATAGGGTCACTGAGGAGGTGAGGAGGTGAGGAGGTGTCAGAATCACTGTTATAGGGTCACTGAGGAGGTGAGCAGGTGTCAGTATCACTGTTATAGGGTCACTGAGGAGGTGGGGAGGTGAGGAGGTGTCAGTATCACTGTTATAGGGTCACTGAGGAGGTGAGGAGGTGTCAGTATCACTGTTATAGGGTCACTGAGGAGGTGGGGAGTGAGGAGGTGTCAGAATCACTGTTATATGGTCACTGAGGAGGTGGGGAGGTGAGGAGGTGTCAGTATTACTGTTATAGGGTCACTGGGAGGTGAGGAGGTGCGGAGGTGTCAGTATCACTGTTATAGGGTCACTGAGGAGGTGAGGAGGTGTCAGTATCACTGTTATAGGGTCACTGAGGAGGTGGGGAGGTGAGGAGGTGTCAGTATTACTGTCATAGGGTCACTGGGGAGGTGGGGAGGTGAGGAGGTGTCAGTATCACTGTTATAGGGTCACTGAGGAGGTGGGGAGGTGTCAGTATCACTGTTATAGGGTCACTGAGGAGGTGGGGAGGTGAGGAGGTGTCAGTATCACTGTTATAGGGTCTGTCCTTAGGTGAGGGAGGTGGAGGTGTCAGTATCACTGTTATAGGGTCACTGAGGAGGTGAGGAGGTGGGGAGGTGAGGAGGTGTCAGTATCACTGTCATAGGGTCACTGAGGAGGTGGGGAGGTGTTATAGGGTCACTGGGAGGTGGGGAGGTGTCAGTATCACTGTTATAGGGTCACTGAGGAGGTGGGGGGGTGAGGTGTCAGTATCACTGTCATAGGGTCACTGAGGGAGGTGTCAGGTTATAGGGTGAGGAGGTGTCAGTATCACTGTTATAGGGTCACTGAGGAGGTGGGGAGGTGAGGAGGTGTCAGTATCACTGTCCATAGGGTCACTGAGGAGGGTGGGGAGGTGAGGAGGTGTCAGTATCACTGTTATAGGGTCACTGAGGAGGTGGGGGGTGAGGAGGTGTCAGTATCACTGTCATAGGGTCACTGAGGAGGTGGGGAGGTGAGGAGGTGTCAGTATCACTGTTATAGGGTCACTGAGGAGGTGCGGAGGTGTCAGTATCACTGTTATAGGGTCACTGAGGAGGTGGGGAGGTGTGTCAGTATCACTGAGTGAGAAGGTGTCAGTATCACTGTCATAGGGTCACTGAGTGAGGGAGGTGAGGAGGTGTCAGTATCACTGTTATAGGGTCACTGAGGAGGTGGGAGGTGAGGAGGTGTCAGTATCACTGTCATAGGGTCACTGAGGAGGTGAGGTGGTGTCAGTATCACTGTTATAGGGTCACTGAGGAGATGGGGAGGTGAGGAGGTGAGGAGGTGTCAGTATCACTGTTATAGGGTCACTGAGGAGATGGGGAGGTGAGGAGGTGTCAGTATCACTGTTATAGGGTCACTGAGGAGGTGGGGAGGTGAGGAGGTGTCAGTATCACTGTTATAGGGTCACTGAGGAGATGGGGAGGTGCGGAGGTGTCAGTATCACTGTTATAGGGTCACTGAGGAGGTGGGGAGGAGGAGGAGGTGTCAGTATCACTGTCATAGGGTCACTGAGGAGGTGGGGAGGTGAGGAGGTGTCAGTATCACTGTTATAGGGTCACTGAGGAGGTGGGGAGGGTGAGGAGGTGTCAGTATCACTGTCATAGGATCACTGAGGAGGTGAGGTGGTGTCAGTATCACTGTTATAGGGTCACTGAGGAGATGGGGAGGTGAGGAGGTGTCAGTATCACTGAGGTGAGGAGGTGTCAGTATAACTGTTATAGGGTCACTGAGGGAGATGGGGAGGTGAGGAGGTGTCAGTATCACTGTTATAGGGTCACTGAGGAGGTGGGTGGTGAGGAGGTGTCAGTATCACTGTTATAGGGTCACTGAGGAGGGGTGGGGAGGTGAGGAGGTGGTATCACTGTTAGGTCACTGGTGTTAGTGTCACTGTTATAGGGTCACTGAGGAGATGGGGAGGTGAGGAGGTGTCAGTATCACTGTTATAGGGTCACTGAGGAGGTGAGGAGGTGTCAGTATTACTGTCATATGGTCACTGAGGAGGTGGGGAGGTGAGGAGGTGTCAGTATCACTGAATCACTGTTATCACTGTTATAGGGTCACTGGGAGGTGAGGAGGTGAGGAGGTGTCAGTATCACTGTATAGGGTCACTGAGGAGGTGAGGAGGTGTCAGTATTACTGTTATAGGGTCACTGAGGAGGTGGGGAGGTGAGGAGGTGTCAGTATCACTGTTATAGGGTCACTGGGGAGGTGGGGAGGTGAGGAGGTGTCAGTATCACTGTTATAGGGTCACTGAGGAGGTGGGGAGGTGTCAGTATTACTGTCATAGGGTCACTGGGGAGGTGAGGAGGTGAGGAGGTGTCAGTATCACTGTCATAGGGTCACTGAGGAGGTGAGGAGGTGTCAGTATCACTGTTATAGGGTCACTGGGGAGGTGGGGAGGTGGGGAGGTGTCAGTATCACTGTTATAGGGTCACTGAGGAGGTGGGGAGGGGTGGGAGGTGTCAGTATCACTGTTATAGGGTCACTGAGGAGGTGGGGAGGTGTCAGTATCACTGTCATAGGGTCACTGAGGAGGTGGGGAGGTGTCAGTATCACTGTCACAGGGTCACTGAGAAGGTGGGGAGGTGTCAGTATTACTGTGATAGGGTCACTGAGGAGGTGGGGAGGGGTGAGGAGGTGTCAGTATCACTGTTATAGGGTCACTGGGGAGGTGAGGAGGTGGGGAGGTGTCAGTATTACTGTATCACTGGGGTCACTGAGGAGGTGAGGGAGGTGTCAGTATCACTGTTATAGGGTCACTGAGGAGGTGGGGAGGTGAGGAGGTGTCAGTATCACTGTTATAGGGTCACTGGGGAGGTGGGGAGGTGAGGAGGTGTCAGTATCACTGTTATAGGGTCACTGAGGAGGTGGGGAGGTGTCAGTATTACTGTCATAGGGTCACTGGGGAGGTGAGGAGGTGAGGAGGTGTCAGTATCACTGTCATAGGGTCACTGAGAAGGTGGGGAGGTGTCAGTATTACTGTCATAGGGTCACTGAGGAGGTGGGGAGGTGAGGAGGTGTCAGTATCACTGTCATAGGGTCACTGAGGAGGTGGGGAGGTGTCAGTATTACTGTCATAGGGTCACTGAGGAGGTGAGGAGGTGTCAGTATCACTGTTATAGGGTCAATGAGGAGTGGGGAGGTGAGGAGGTGAGGAGGTGTCAGTATCACTGTTATAGGGTCACTGAGGAGATGGGGAGGTGAGGAGGTGTCAGTATCACTGTTATAGGGTCACTGAGGAGGTGGGTGGTGAGGAGGTGTCAGTATTAGGGTCACACTGTCATAGGGTCACTGAGGAGATGGGGAGGTGAGGAGGTGAGGAGGTGTTAGTATCACTGTTATAGGGTCACTGAGGAGATGGGGAGGTGAGGAGGTGTCAGTATCACTGTTATAGGGTCACTGAGGAGGTGAGGAGGTGTCAGTATTACTGTCATAGGGTCACTGGGAGGTGGGGAGGTGAGGAGGTGTCAGAATCACTGTTATAGGGTCACTGGGAGGTGAGGAGGTGAGGAGGTGTCAGTATCACTGTTATAGGGTCACTGAGGAGGTGAGGAGGTGTCAGTATCACTGTTATAGGGTCACTGAGGGGTGGGGAGGTGAGGAGGTGTCAGTATCACTGTTATAGGGTCACTGGGGAGGTGGGGATGTGAGGAGGTGTCAGTATCACTGTTATAGGGTCACTGAGGAGGTGGGGAGGAGGTGTCAGTATTACTGTTATAGGGTCACTGAGGAGGTGAGGAGGTGAGGAGGTGTCAGTATCACTGTTATAGGGTCACTGAGGAGGTGAGGAGGTGTCAGTATCACTGTTATAGGGTCACTGGGGAGGTGGGGAGGTGAGGAGGTGTCAGTATCACTGTTATAGGGTCACTGAGGAGGTGGGGAGGTGTCAGTATCACTGTTATAGGGTCACTGAGGAGGTGGGGAGGTGTCAGTATCACTGTCATAGGGTCACTGAGGAGGTGAGGGAGGTGTCAGTATTACTGTCACAGGGTCACTGAGGAAGGTGGGGAGGTGTCAGTATTACTGTCATAGGGTCACTGAGGAGGTGGGGAGAGGAGGTGTCAGAATCACTGTTATAGGGTCACTGGGGAGGTGAGGAGGTGAGGAGGTGTCAGTATCACTGTCATAGGGTCACTGAGGAGGTGAGGAGGTGTCAGTATCACTGTTATAGGGTCACTGAGGAGGTGGGGAGGTGAGGTGGTGTCAGTATCACTGTTATAGGGTCACTGGGGAGGTGGGGAGGGAGGAGGTGTCAGTATCACTGTTATAGGGTCACTGAGGAGGTGAGGAGGTGTCAGTATTACTGTCATGGGGTCACTGGGGAGGTGAGGAGGTGAGGAGGTGTTAGTATCACTGTCATAGGGTCACTGAGGAGGTGGGAGGTGTCAGTATCACTGTCATAGGGTCACTGAGGAGGTGGGGAGGTGAGGAGGTGTCAGTATTACTGTCATAGGGTCACTGAGAAGGTGGGGAGGTGTCAGTATTACTGTCATAGGGTCACTGAGGAGGTGAGGAGGTGGGGAGGTGTCAGTATCACTGTTATAGGGTCACTGAGGAGGTGAGGAGGTGTCAGTATTACTGTCATAGGGTCACTGGGAGGTGAGGAGGTGAGGAGGTGTTAGTATCACTGTCATAGGGTCACTGAGGAGGTGAGGAGGTGTCAGTATCACTGTCATAGGGTCACTGAGGAGGTGGGGAGGTGAGGAGGTGTCAGTATTACTGTCATAGGGTCACTGAGGAGGTGGGGAGGTGTCAGTATTACTGTCATAGGGTCACTGAGGAGGTGAGGAGGTGGGGAGGTGTCAGTATCACTGTTATAGGGTCACTGAGGAGGTGGGGAGGTGAGGAGGTGTCAGTATCACTGGTTTAGGGTCACTGGGGAGGTGGGGAGGTGAGGAGGTGTCAGTATCACTGTTATAGGGTCACTGAGGAGGTGGGGAGGTGTCAGTATCACTGTCATAGGGTCACTGGGGAGGTGAGGAGGTGAGGAGGTGTCAGTATCACTGTCATAGGGTCACTGAGAAGGTGGGGAGGTGTCAGTATTACTGTCATAGGGTCACTGAGGAGGTGGGGAGGTGAGGAGGTGTCAGTATCACTGTCATAGGGTCACTGAGGAGGTGGGGAGGTGTCAGTATTACTGTCATAGGGTCACTGAGGAGGTGGGGAGGTGTCAGTATTACTGTCATAGGGTCACTGGGGAGGTGAGGAGGTGAGGAGGTGTCAGTATCACTGTTATAGGGTCACTGGGGAAGTGAGGAGGTGAGGAGGTGTCAGTATCACTGTTATAGGGTCACTGGGGAGGTGAGGAGGTGAGGAGGTGGGGGGTGTCAGTATCACTGTCATAGGGTCACTGAGGAGGTGAGGAGGTGTCAGTATCACTGTTATAGGGTCACTGAGGAGGTGGGGAGGTGAGGAGGTGTCAGTATCACTGTTATAGGGTCACTGGGGAGGTGGGGAGGTGAGGAGGTGTCAGTATCACTGTTATAGGGTCACTGAGGAGGTGGGGAGGTGTCAGTATTAATGTCATAGGGTCACTGGGGAGGTGAGGAGGTGAGGAGGTGTCAGTATCACTGTCATAGGGTCACTGAGGAGGTGAGGAGGTGTCAGTATCACTGTTATAGGGTCACTGGGGAGGTGGGGAGGTGAGGAGGTGTCAGTATCACTGTTATAGGGTCACTGAGGAGGTGGGGAGGTGTCAGTATCACTGTTATAGGGTCACTGAGGAGGTGAGGAGGTGTCAGTATCACTGTCATAGGGTCACTGAGGAGGTGAGGAGGTGTCAGTATTACTGTTATAGGGTCACTGAGGAGGTGAGGTGGTGTCAGTATCACTGTTATAGGGTCACTGAGGAGATGGGGAGGTGAGGAGGTGAGGAGGTGTCAGTATCACTGTTATAGGGTCACTGAGGAGATGGGGAGGTGAGGAGGTGTCAGTATCACTGTTATAGGGTCACTGAGGAGGTGGTGGGTGGTGAGGAGGTGTCAGTATTACTGTCATAGGGTCACTGAGGAGATGGGGAGGTGAGGAGGTGAGGAGGTGAGGAGTATCACTGTTATAGGGTCACTGAGGAGATGGGGAGGTGAGGAGGTGTCAGTATCACTGTTATAGGGTCACTGAGGAGGTGAGGAGGTGTCAGTATCACTGTCATAGGGTCACTGAGGAGGTGGGGAGGTGAGGAGGTGTCAGAATCACTGTTATAGGGTCACTGGGGAGGTGAGGAGGTGAGGAGGTGTCAGTATCACTGTTATAGGGTCACTGAGGAGGTGAGGAGGTGTCAGTATCACTGTTATAGGGTCACTGAGGAGGTGGGAGGTGAGGAGGTGTCAGTATCACTGTCATAGGGTCACTGGGGAGGTGGGGGGTGAGGAGGTGTCAGTATCACTGTTATAGGGTCACTGAGGAGGTGGGGAGGTGTCAGTATTACTGTCATAGGGTCACTGGGGAGGTGAGGAGGTGAGGAGGTGTCAGTATCACTGTCATAGGGTCACTGAGGAGGTGAGGAGGTGTCAGTATCACTGTTATAGGGTCACTGGGGAGGTGGGGAGGTGAGGAGGTGTCAGTATCACTGTTATAGGGTCACTGAGGAGGTGAGGAGGTGTCAGTATCACTGTTATAGGGTCACTGAGGAGGTGGGGGGTGTCAGTATCACTGTCATAGGGTCACTGAGGAGGTGAGGAGGTGTCAGTATCACTGTCATAGGGTCACTGAGGAGGTGGGGAGGTGTCAGTATCACTGTCATAGGGTCACTGAGGAGGTGAGGAGGTGTCAGTATCACTGTTATAGGGTCACTGGGGAGGTGAGGAGGTGAGGAGGTGTCAGTATCACTGTCATAGGGTCACTGAGGAGGTGAGGAGGAGGTGTCAGTATCACTGTCATAGGGTCACTGAGGAGGTGAGGAGGTGTCAGTATCACTGTTATAGGGTCACTGAGGAGGTGGGGAGGTGAGGTGGTGTCAGTATCACTGTTATAGGGTCACTGGGGAGGTGGGGAGGTGAGGAGGTGTCAGTATCACTGTTATAGGGTCACTGAGGAGGTGAGGAGGTGTCAGTATTACTGTCATAGGGTCACTGGGGAGGTGAGGAGGTGAGGAGTGTTAGTATCACTGTCATAGGGTCACTGAGAAGGTGGGGAGGTGTCAGTATTACTGTCATAGGGTCACTGGGAGGTGGGAGGTGAGGAGGTGTCAGTATTACTGTCATAGGGTCACTGAGAAGGTGGGGAGGTGTCAGTATTACTGTCATAGGGTCACTGGGGAGGTGAGGAGGTGGGGAGGTGTCAGTATCACTGTTATAGGGTCACTGAGGAGGTGAGGAGGTGTCAGTATTACTGTCATAGGGTCACTGGGGAGGTGAGGAGGTGAGGAGGTGTTAGTATCACTGTCATAGGGTCACTGAGAAGGTGGGGAGGTGTCAGTATTACTGTCATAGGGTCACTGAGGAGGTGGGAGGTGAGGAGGTGTCAGTATTACTGTCTAGGGTCACTGAGGAGGTGGGGGAGGTGTCAGTATTACTGTCATAGGGTCACTGGGGAGGTGAGGAGGTGGGGGAGGTGTCAGTATCACTGTTATAGGGTCACTGAGGAGGTGGGGAGGTGAGGAGGTGTCAGTATCACTGGTTTAGGGTCACTGGGGAGGTGGGGAGGTGAGGAGGTGTCAGTATCACTGTTATAGGGTCACTGAGGAGGTGGGGAGGTGTCAGTATTAGTGTCATAGGGTCACTGGGGAGGTGAGGAGGTGAGGAGGTGTCAGTATCACTGTCATAGGGTCACTGAGAAGGTGGGGAGGTGTCAGTATTACTGTCATAGGGTCACTGAGGAGGTGGGGAGGTGAGGAGGTGTCAGTATCACTGTCATAGGGTCACTGAGGAGGTGGGGAGGTGTCAGTATTACTGTCATAGGGTCACTGAGAAGGTGGGGAGGTGTCAGTATTACTGTCATAGGGTCACTGGGGAGGTGAGGAGGTGAGGAGGTGTCAGTATCACTGTTATAGGGTCACTGGGGAAGTGAGGAGGTGAGGAGGTGTCAGTATCACTGTTATAGGGTCACTGGGGAGGTGAGGAGGTGAGGAGGTGTCAGTATCACTGTCATAGGGTCACTGAGGAAGTGAGGAGGTGTCAGTATCACTGTTATAGGGTCACTGAGGAGGTGGGGAGGTGAGGAGGTGTCAGTATCACTGTTATAGGGTCACTGGGGAGGTGGGGAGGTGAGGAGGTGTCAGTATCACTGTTATAGGGTCACTGAGGAGGTGGGGAGGTGTCAGTATTAATGTCATAGGGTCACTGGGGAGGTGAGGAGGTGAGGAGGGTGTCAGTATCACTGTCATAGGGTCACTGAGGAGGTGAGGAGGTGTCAGTATCACTGTTATAGGGTCACTGGGGAGGTGGGGAGGTGAGGAGGTGTCAGTATCACTGTTATAGGGTCACTGAGGAGGGGGGGGGTGTCAGTATCACTGTTATAGGGTCACTGAGGAGGTGAGGAGGTGTCAGTATCACTGTCATAGGGTCACTGAGGAGGTGAGGAGGTGTCAGTATTACTGTTATAGGGTCACTGAGGAGGTGGGGAGGTGAGGAGGTGTCAGAATCACTGTTATAGGGTCACTGAGGGGTGAGGAGGTGTCAGTATCACTGTTATAGGGTCACTGAGGAGGTGGGGAGGTGTCAGTATCACTGTTATAGGGTCACTGAGGGGGTGAGGAGGTGTCAGTATCACTGTTATAGGGTCACTGAGGGGGTGAGGAGGTGTCAGTATCACTGTTATAGGGTCACTGAGGAGGTGGGGAGGTGTCAGTATCACTGTTATAGGGTCACTGTGGAGGTGAGGAGGTGAGGAGGTGTCAGTATCACTGTCATAGGGTCACTGAGGAGGTGAGGAGGTGTCAGTATTACTGTCACAGGGTCACTGAAGGTGGGGAGGTGTCAGTATTACTGTCATAGGGTCACTGAGGAGGTGGGGAGGTGAGGAGGTGTCAGAATCACTGTTATAGGGTCACTGGGGAGGTGAGGAGGTGAGGAGGTGTCAGTATCACTGTCATAGGGTCACTGAGGAGGTGAGGAGGTGTCAGTATCACTGTTATAGGGTCACTGAGGAGGTGAGGAGGTGTCAGTATCACTGTTATAGGGTCACTGAGGAGGTGAGGAGGTGTCAGTATCACTGTTATAGGGTCACTGAGGAGGTGAGGAGGTGTCAGTATCACTGTTATAGGGTCACTGAGGAGGTGGGGAGGTGAGGAGGTGTCAGTATCACTGTTATAGGGTCACTGGGGAGGTGAGGAGGTGAGGAGGTGTCAGTATCACTGTCATGGGGTCACTGAGGAGGTGAGGAGGTGTCAGTATCACTGTTATAGGGTCACTGAGGGAGGTGGGGAGGTGAGGAGGTGTCAGTATCACTGTTATAGGGTCACTGGGGAGGTGGGGAGGTGAGGAGGTGTCAGTATCACTGTTATAGGGTCACTGAGGAGGTGGGGAGGTGTCAGTATCACTGTTATAGGGTCACTGAGGAGGTGAGGAGGTGTCAGTATCACTGTTATAGGGTCACTGAGGAGGTGGGGAGGTGAGGAGGTGTCAGTATCACTGTTATAGGGTCACTGGGGAGGTGAGGAGGTGAGGAGGTGTCAGTATCACTGTTATAGGGTCACTGAGGAGGTGGGGAGGTGTCAGTATTAGTGTCATAGGGTCACTGGGGAGGTGAGGAGGTGAGGAGGTGTCAGTATCACTGTCATAGGGTCACTGAGAAGGTGGGGAGGTGTCAGTATTACTGTCATAGGGTCACTGAGGAGGTGGGGAGGTGAGGAGGTGTCAGTATCACTGTTATAGGGTCACTGAGGAGGTGGGGAGGTGAGGAGGTGTCAGTATCACTGTTATAGGGTCACTGGGGAGGTGGGGAGGTGAGGAGGTGTCAGTATCACTGTTATAGGGTCACTGAGGAGGTGAGGAGGTGTCAGTATCACTGTTATAGGGTCACTGAGGAGGTGAGGAGGTGTCAGTATCACTGTTATAGGGTCACTGAGGAGGTGGGGAGGTGAGGAGGGTGTCAGTATCACTGTTATAGGGTCACTGGGGAGGTGAGGAGGTGAGGAGGGTGTCAGTATCACTGTTATAGGGTCACTGAGGAGGTGGGGAGGTGAGGAGGTGTCAGTATCACTGTTATAGGGTCACTGAGGGGAGGTGGGGAGGTGAGGAGGTGTCAGTATCACTGTTATAGGGTCACTGGGGAGGTGAGGAGGTGAGGAGGTGTCAGTATCACTGTCATAGGGTCACTGAGGAGGTGAGGAGGTGTCAGTATCACTGTTATAGGCTCACTTGAGGAGGTTTGTGTGTCTGTCTGTCTGTCTGCTTTCCTGGTTCTCTGTCTGTCTGTCTGTCTGTCTGTCTGTCTGTCTGTCTGTCTGTCTGTCTGTCTGTCTGTCTGTCTGTCTGTACTGGCTGCAGTCTAATCTTCAGTTGAATTAACATCAGGGTGTTTATTCCTTTATTTATTCAAATCAAGGTGAATTATTGTTATTTTTTAAATGTAATGTTCTGGCCAGGCTGGCACACACTGAGATGTTTGACTTTCCAGGCAGTACATTCCCTCTCTCTGTCCCCCTCTTCTCTCTTTCTATTACCCTTTATTTAACTAGGCAAGTCAGTTTAAGAACAAATTCTTATTTACAATGACGGCCCACCGGGTAACAGTGGGCTAACAGCCTTATTCAGGGGAACAGTGGGCTAACAGCCTTATTCAGGGGAACAGTGGGCTAACAGCCTTATTCAGGGAACAGTGGGCTAACGGCCTTATTCAGGGGAACAGTGGGCTAACAGCCTTATTCAGGGGAACAGTGGGCTAACAGCCTTATTCAGGGGAACAGTGGGCTAACGGCCTTATTCAGGGGAACAGTGGGCTAACAGCCTTATTCAGGGAAACAGTGGGCTAACGGCCTTATTCAGTGGAACAGTGGGCTAACGGCCTTATTCAGGGGAACAGTGGGCTAACAGCCTTATTCAGGGGAACAGTGGGCTAACAACCTTATTCAGGGGAACAGTGGGCTAACGGCCTTATTCAGGGGGACAGTGGGCTAACAGCCTTATTCAGGAAACAGTGGGCTAACAGCCTTATTCAGGGGAACAGTGGGCTAACAGCCTTATTCAGGGGAACAGTGGGCTAACAACCTTATTTAGAGGGGAACAGTGGGCTAACAGCCTTATTCAGGGGAACAGTGGGCTAACAGCCTTATTCAGGGGAACAGTGGGCTAACAACCTTATTCAGGGGAACAGTGGGCTAACGGCCTTATTCAGGGGAACAGTGGGCTAACAGCCTTATTCAGGGAAACAGTGGGCTAACAGCCTTATTCAGGGGAACAGTGGGCTAACAGCCTTATTCAGGGGAACAGTGGGCTAACAACCTTATTTAGGGGAACAGTGGGCTAACAGCCTTATTCAGGGGAACAGTGGGCTAACAGCCTTATTCAGGGGAACAGTGGGCTAACAACCTTATTCAGGGGAACAGTGGGCTAACAGCCTTATTCAGGGAAACAGTGGGCTAACAGCCTTATTCAGGAGAACAGTGGGCTAACGGCCTTATTCAGGGGAACAGTGGGCTAACAGCCTTATTCAGGGAACAGTGGGCTAACAACCTTATTTAGGGGAACAGTGGGCTAACAGCCTTATTCAGGGGAACAGTGGGCTAACAGCCTTATTCAGGGGAACAGTGGGCTAACAACCTTATTTAGGGGAACAGTGGGCTAACAGCCTTATTCAGGGGAACAGTGGGCTAACAGCCTTATTCAGGGGAACAGTGGGCTAACGGCCTTATTCAGGGGAACAGTGGGCTAACAGCCTTATTCAGGGGAACAGTGGGCTAACAGCCTTATTCAGGGGAACAGTGGGCTAACAGCCTTATTCAGGGGAACAGTGGGCTAACAACCAGCCTTATTCAGGGGAACAGTGGGCTAACGGCCTTATTCAGGGAACAGTGGGCTAACAGCCTTATTCAGGGGAACAGTGGGCTAACAACCTTATTCAGGAGAACAGTGGGCTAACAGCCTTATTCAGGAAACAGTGGGCTAACAGCCTTATTCAGGGAACAGTGGGCTAACGGCCTTATTCAGGGGAACAGTGGGCTAACAGCCTTATTCAGGGGAACAGTGGGCTAACAAGCCTTATTTAGGGGAACAGTGGGCTAACAGCCTTATTCAGGGGAACAGTGGGCTAACAGCCTTATTCAGGGAACAGTGGGCTAACAACCTTATTCAGGGGAACAGTGGGCTAACAGCCTTATTCAGGGGAACAGTGGGCTAACAGCCTTATTCAGGGGAACAGTGGGCTAACGGCCTTATTCAGGGAACAGTGGGCTAACAGCCTTATTCAGGGGAACAGTGGGCTAACGGCCTTATTCAGGGGAACAGTGGGCTAACAGCTTTATTCAGGGAACAGTGGGCTAACGGCCTTATTCAGGGGAACAGTGGGCTAACAGCCTTATTCAGGGGAACAGTGGGCTAACGGCCTTATTCAGGGGAACAGTGGGCTAACAGCCTTATTCAGGGGAACAGTGGGCTAACAGCCTTATTCAGGGGAACAGTGGGCTAACAGCCTTATTCAGGGGAACAGTGGGCTAACAACCTTATTTAGGGAACAGTGGGCTAACAGCCTTATTCAGGGGAACAGTGGGCTAACGGCCTTATTCAGGGAACAGTGGGCTAACGGCCTTATTCAGGGGAACAGTGGGCTAGCAGCCTTATTCAGGGAAACAGTGGGCTAACGGCCTTATTCAGGGAAACAGTGGGCTAACGGCCTTATTCAGGGGAACAGTGGGCTAACGGCCTTATTCAGGGGAACAGTGGGCTAACAGCCTTATTCAGGGGAACAGTGGGCTAACAACCTTATTCAGGGGAACAGTGGGCTAACAGCCTTATTCAGGGAACAGTGGGCTAACGGCCTTATTCAGGGGAACAGTGGGCTAACAGCCTTATTCAGGGGAACAGTGGGCTATCAGCCTTATTCAGGGGAACAGTGGGCTAACAGCCTTATTCAGGGAACAGTGGGCTAACAGCCTTATTCAGGGGAACAGTGGGCTAACAGCCTTATTCAGGGGAACAGTGGGCTAACAGCCTTATTCAGGGGAACAGTGGGCTAACAGCCTTATTCAGGGGAACAGTGGGCTAACAGCCTTATTCAGGAGAACAGTGGGCTAACGGCCTTATTCAGGGGAACAGTGGGCTAACGGCCTTATTCAGGGGAACAGTGGGCTAACAGCCTTATTCAGGGGAACAGTGGGCTAACGGCCTTATTCAGGGGAACAGTGGGCTAACAGCCTTATTCAGGGAACAGTGGGCTAACAACCTTATTCAGGGGAACAGTGGGCTAACAGCCTTATTCAGGGAAACAGTGGGCTAACAGCCTTATTCAGGGGAACAGTGGGCTAACGGCCTTATTCAGGGGAACAGTGGGCTAACAGCCTTATTCAGGGGAACAGTGGGCTAACAACCTTATTTAGGGGAACAGTGGGCTAACAGCCTTATTCAGGGGAACAGTGGGCTAACAGCCTTATTCAGGGAACAGTGGGCTAACAACCTTATTTAGGGGAACAGTGGGCTAACAGCCTTATTCAGGGGAACAGTGGGCTAACAGCCTTATTCAGGGGAACAGTGGGCTAACGGCCTTATTCAGGGGAACAGTGGGCTAACAGCCTTATTCAGGGGAACAGTGGGCTAACGGCCTTATTCAGGGGAACAGTGGGCTAACAGCTTTATTCAGGGGAACAGTGGGCTAACGGCCTTATTCAGGGGAACAGTGGGCTAACAGCCTTATTCAGGGGAACAGTGGGCTAACGGCCTTATTCAGGGAACAGTGGGCTAACAGCCTTATTCAGGGGCAGAACAACACATTTTTACCATATCAGCTCGTGGCATTCGATATTGCAACCTTTCGGTTACTGGCTGAATGCTCGACCCACTAGGCTACCTGCCTCCCTCTATCCTTTTCTTTAGTAGAGTGCACCCCTCCTTCTTTCTCCTTCCCTGCAGACCTGAGGGTGAAGACAGTAGTTGACAACCACAGAAATCAGCGAAATCGCCAGCTCTGAAGAGGCCAGCTGCTGACAGCCTTGTGGAAACGTGTGACAAAGGGCTGCTATTGGTCGAGCCTTGTGGAAACATGTGATGAGGGCTGCTATTGGTCAAGCCTTGTGGAAACGTGTGGCAAGGGCTGCTATTGGTCGAGCCTTGTGGAAACATGTGATGAGGGCTGCTATTGGTCAAGCCTTGTGGAAACGCGACAAGGGCTGCTATTGGTTGAGCATTGTGGAAACATGTGACAAGGGCTGCTATTGGTCAAGCCTTGTGGAAACATGTGACAAGTCCTGCTATTGGCGCAGCCTTAAACATGTTCAACATGAAAGGGAGAACAACAATTGTGGTCAACAAGCGGGGTCATTGAAGTGGAGAAATAGAGAATGAGAAGAGTGGAGAGGACCTCAGAGTGGAGAGGACCTCCTCTACAAGACAGAGTGGAGAGGACCTCCTCTACAGGACAGAGTGGCAAGGACATCCTCTACAGGACAGAGTGGAAGGACCTCCTCTACAGGACAGAGTGGAAGGACCTCCTCTACAGGACAGATTGGAGAGGACCTCCTCTACAGGACAGAGTGGAGAGGACCTCCTCTACAGGACAGAGTGGAGAGGACCTCCTCTACCGGACAGAGTGGAGAGGACCTCCTCTACAGGACAGAGTGGCAAGGACCTCCTCTACAGGACAGAGTGGAGAGGACCTCCTCTACAGGACAGAGTGGAGAGGACCTCCTCTACAGGACAGAGTGGAGAGGACCTCCTCTACAGGACAGAGTGACAGAGTGGAGAGGACCTCCTCTACAGGACAGAGTGGAAGGACCTCCTCTACAGGACAGAGTGGCAAGGACCTCCTCTACAGGACAGATTGGAGAGGACCTCCTCTACAGGACAGAGTGGCAAGGACCTCCTCTACAGGACAGAGTGGAGAGGACCTCCTCTACAGGACAGAGTGGAGAGGACCTCCTCTACAGGACAGAGTGGAGAGGACCTCCTCTACAGGACAGAGTGGCAAGGACCTCCCCTACAGGACAGAGTGGAGAGGACCTCCTCTACAGGACAGAGTGGCAAGGACCTCCTCTACAGGACAGATTGGAGAGGACCTCCTCTACAGGACAGAGTGGAGAGGACCTCCTCTACAGGACAGAGTGGCAAGGACCTCCTCTACAGGACAGATTGGAGAGGACCTCCTCTACAGGACAGAGTGGCAAGGACCTCCCCTACAGGACAGAGTGAGAGGACCTCTAGGACAGAGTGGACAGAGGACCTCCTCTACAGGACAGAGTGGAGAGGACCTCCTCTACAGGACAGATGGAGAGGACCTCCTCTACAGGACAGAGTGGAGAGGACCTCCTCTCAGGACAGAGTGGAAGGACCTCCTCTACAGGACAGAGTGGAGAGGACCTCCTCTACAGGACAGAGTGGAAGGACCTCCTCTACAGGACAGAGTGGAGAGGACCTCCTCTACAGGACAGACCTCCTCTGGAGAGGACCTCCTCTACAGGACAGAGTGGAGAGGACCTCCTCTACAGGACAGAGTGGAGAGGACCTCCTCCACAGGACAGAGTGGAGAGGACCTCCTCTACAGGACAGAGTGGAGAGGACCTCCTCTACCGGACAGAGTGGAGAGGACCTCCTCTACAGGACAGAATGGAGAGGACCTCCTCTACAGGACAGAGTGGCAAGGACCTCCTCTACAGGACAGAGTGGAGAGGACCTCCTCTACAGGACAGAGTGGAGGACCTCCTCCACAGGACAGAGTGGAGAGGACCTCCTCTACAGGACAGAGTGGAGAGGACCTCCTCTACTGGACAGAGTGGAGAGGACCTCCTCTACAGGACAGAGTGGAGAGGACCTCCTCTACAGGACAGAGTGGAGAGGACCTCCTCTACTGGACAGAGTGGAGAGGACCTCCTCTACTGGACAGAGTGGAGAGGACCTCCTCTACAGGACAGAGTGGCAAGGACCTCCTCTACAGGACAGAGTGGAGAGGACCTCCTCTACAGGACAGAGTGGAGAGGACCTCCTCTACAGGGCAGAGTGGAGAGGACCTCCTCTCCAGGGAGAACATCAGAAGGACATATTTGAAGAGGACATAATTAGCTGTGATTCTGTTTTCATACAACCATGCTGACATAAATACATGAGTTATTGAAACTCATTGTCTACTTTGATATTACCAGGATGTACATTCAGTGCTATAATGTTGCTACTGTGATGTCCTGTACATTCCACCATCATTAACCCCAAGCAGGGTAAGCTGAAGCATTGAACCAACACTTCAACAATAACTACCGCCTGACAGCAGAGTCTTGAATGGGCAACAGAACATTACAAACCCACATAATGGACTCTGTCCCAAGCTGTGTTCACACTGCATTCACCCTGTATTCACCCTCATCCTGTATTCACCCTCATCCTGTATTCACCCTCATCCTGTATTCACCCTCATCCTGTATTCACCCTGTATTCACCCTGTATTCACCATGCATTCACCCTGTATTCACCATCACCCTGTATTCATCCTGTATTCACCCTCTATTCACCCTGCATCCACCCTCTATTCACCCTGTATTCACCCTGTATTCACCCTGTATTCACCCTGTATTCACCCTGTATTCACCATGTATTCACCCTGTATTCACCATGTATTCACCCTGCATTCACCCTGTATTCACCCTGTATTCACCCTGTATTCATCCTGTATTCATCCTGTATTCATCCTGTATTCACCCTGTATTCATCCTGTATTCACCCTGTATTCACCCTGTATTCATCCTGTATTCACCCTGTATTCACCCTGTATTCACCCTGTATTCACCCTGTATTCACCCTGTATTCACCCTCAACCTGTATTCACCCTGTATTCATCCTATATTCACCCTGTATTCACCCTGTATTCATCCTGTATTCACCCTGTATTCACACTGTATTCACCCTGTATTTACCCTGTATTCACCCTGTATTGACCCTCTATTCACCCTGTATTCATCCTGTATTCACCCTGTATTCATCCTGTATTCACCATGTATTCACCCTGTATTCACCCTGTATTCACCCTGTATTTACACTGTATTCACCCTGTATTCACCCTGTATTCACCCTGTATTCACCATGTATTCATCCTGTATTCACCCTGTATTCACCTTGTATTCACCCTGTATTCATCCTGTATTCACCATGTATTCTCCCTTTATTCACCCTCATCCTGTATTCACCCTGTATTCACACTGTATTCACCCTCATCCTGTTTTCACCCTGTATTCACCCTGTATTCACCCTCATCCTGTTTTCACCCTGTATTCACCCTGTATTCAACCTGTATTCACCCTCAACCTGTATTCACCCTGTATTCATCCTGTATTCACCCTGTATTCACCCTGTATTCATCCTGTATTAACCCTGTATTCACACTGTATTCACCCTGTATTTACCCTGTATTCACCCTGTATTCACCCTCTATTCACCCTGTATTCACCCTCATCCTGTATTCATCCTGTATTCATCCTGTATTCACCCTCATCCTGTATTCACCCTGTTTTCACCCTGTATTCATCCTGTATTCACCATGTATTCACCCTGTATTCATCCTGTATTCATCCTGTATTCACCATGTATTCATCCTGTATTCACCCTGTATTCACCCTGTATTCATCCTATATTCACCCTGTATTCACCCTGTATTCACCCTGTATTCACCCTGTATTCATCCTGTATTCACCCTCAACCTGTATTCACCCTGTATTCATCCTATATTCACCCTGTATTCACCCTGTATTCATCCTGTATTACCCTGTATTCACACTGTATTCACCCTGTATTTACCCTGTATTCACCCTGTATTGACCCTCTATTCACCCTGTATTCATCCTGTATTCACCCTGTATTCATCCTGTATTCACCATGTATTCACCCTGTATTCACCCTGTATTCACCCTGTATTTACACTGTATTCACCCTGTATTCACCCTGTATTCACCCTGTATTCACCATGTATTCATCCTGTATTCACCCTGTATTCACCCTGTATTTACACTGTATTCACCCTGTATTCACCCTGTATTCACCCTGTATTCACCATGTATTCATCCTGTATTCACCCTGTATTCACCCTGTATTCACCCTGTATTCATCCTGTATTCACCATGTATTCTCCCTTTATTCACCCTCATCCTGTATTCACCCTGTATTCACCCTGTATTCATCCTGTATTCACCCTGTGTTCACCCTGTATTCACCCTATATTCACCCTCATCCTGTATCCACCCTGTATTCACCCTGTATTCTCCCTGTATTCACCCAGTATTCACCCTGTATTCATCCTGTATTCACACTGTATTCACCCTCATCCTGTTTTCACCCTGTATTCACCCTGTATTCACCCTCATCCTGTTTTCACCCTGTATTCACCCTGTATTCAACCTGTATTCACCCTCAACCTGTATTCACCCTGTATTCATCCTGTATTCACCCTGTATTCACCCTGTATTCATCCTGTATTAACCCTGTATTCACACTGTATTCACCCTGTATTTACCCTGTATTCACCCTGTATTCACCCTCTATTCACCCTGTATTCACCCTGTATTCACCCTGTATTCATCCTGTATTCATCCTGTATTCACCCTGTATTCACCCTCTATTCACCCTGTATTCACCCTGTATTCACCCTGTATTCATCCTCTATTCACCCTGTATTCACCCTGTATTCATCCTGTATTCACCCTCAACCTGTATTCACCCTGTATTCATCCTATATTCACCCTGTATTCACCCTGTATTCATCCTGTATTCACCCTGTATTCACACTGTATTCACCCTGTATTTACCCTGTATTCACCCTGTATTGACCCTCTATTCACCCTGTATTCATCCTGTATTCACCCTGTATTCATCCTGTATTCACCATGTATTCACCCTGTATTCACCCTGTATTTACCCTGTATTCACCCTGTATTCACCCTGTATTCACCATGTATTCATCCTGTATTCACCCTGTATTCACCCTGTATTCACCCTGTATTCATCCTGTATTCACCCTGTATTCACCCTGTATTCACCCTCATCCTGTATTCACCCTGTATTCACCCTGTATTCACCCTGTATTCACCCTGTATTCATCCTATATTCACCCTCATCCTGTATTCACCCTCATCCTGTATTCACCCTGGCGGCAGGGTAGATAGAGCGTTGGACTAGTAACCGGAAGGTTGCGAGTTTAAACCCCGAGCTGACAAGGTACAAATCTGTCGTTCTTCAGCTGAACAGGCAGTTAACCCACTGTTCCTAGGCCGTCATTGAAAAAAAGAATGTGTTCTTAACTGACTTGCCTGGTTAAATAAAGGTAAAAAATAATAAAACAAATAAAATAAAATTCACCCTCATCCTGTATTCACCCTGTATTCATCCTGTATTTACACTGTATTCACCCTGTATTCACCCTGTATTCACCATGTATTCAACCTATATTCACCCTCATCCTGTATCCACCCTGTATTCACCCTGTATTCATCCTGTATTCACCCTGTATTCACCCTGTATTCACCCTGTATTCATCCTGTATTCACCCTGTATTCACCCTGTATTCATCCTGTATTCACCCAGTATTCACCCTGTATTCATCCTGTATTCACCCTGTATTCATCCTGTATTCACCCTGTATTCACCCTGTATTCACCCTGTATTCACCCTGTATTCACCCTGTATTCATCCTGTATTCATCCTGTATTCACCCTGTATTCACCCTGTATTCACCCTGTATTCATCCTGTATTCACCCTGTATTCACCCTGTATTCATCCTGTATTCACCCTGTATTCATCCTGTATTCACCCTGTATTCATCCTGTATTCACCCTGTATTCACCCTGTATTCACCCTGTATTCACCCTCATCCTGTATTCATCCTGTATTCACCCTGTATTCATCCTGTATTCACCCTGTATTCACCCTGTATTCACCCTGTATTCACCCTGTATTCATCCTGTATTCATCCTGTATTCATCCTGTATTCACCCTGTATTCACCCTGTATTCACCCTCATCCTGTATTCATCCTGTATTCACCCTGTATTCACCCTGTATTCACCCTGTATTCACCCTGTATTCACCCTCACCCTGTATTCACCCTGTATTTACCCTGTATTCATCCTGTATTCATCCTGTATTCACCCTGTATTCACCATCACCCTGTATTCACCCTGTATTTACCCTGTATTCACCCTGTATTCACCCTGTATTCATCCTGTATACATCCTGTATTTACCCTGTATTCACCCTCATTCTGTATTCACCCTGTATTCACCATGTATTCATCCTGTATTCACCCTGTATTCACCCTGTATTTACCCTGTATTCACCCTGTATTCATCCTGTATTCATCCTGTATTCATCCTGTATTCACCCTCAACCTGTATTCACCCTGTATTCACCCTGTATTCATCCTGTATTCACCCTGTATTCATCCTGTATTCACCCTGTATTCATCCTGTATTCATCCTGTATTCACCCTGTATTCACCCTGTATTCACCCTGTATTCACCCTGTATTCACCCTGTATTCACCATCACCCTGTATTCACCCTGTATTCACCCTGTATTCACCCTGTATTCATCCTGTATTCACCATGTATTCACCCTCAACCTGTATTCACCCTGTATTCACCATCACCCTGTATTCACCCTGTATTCACCCTGTATTCACCCTGTATTCATCCTGTATTCACCATGTATTCACCCTCAACCTGTATTCACCATGTATTCACCATCACCCTGTATTCACCCTGTATTCACCCTGTATTCACCCTGTATTCACCCTGTATTCACCCTGTATTCACCCTGTATTCACCCTGTATTCACCCTCTATTCACCCTGTATTCATCCTGTATTCACCATGTATTCACCCTCAACCTGTATTCACCATGTATTCACCATCACCCTGTATTCACCATGTATTCACCCTCTATTCACCCTCTATTCACCCTGTATTCATCCTGTATTCACCATGTATTCACCCTCAACCTGTATTCACGCTGTATTCACCATCACCCTGTATTCACCCTGTATTCACCCTGTATTCATCCTGTATTCACCCTGTATTCACCCTGTATTCACCCTCATCCTGTATTCACCTTGTATTCACCCTGTATTCATTCTGTATTCACCCTGTATTCACCCTGTATTTCCCTGCATTCACCATGCATTCACCCTTATGGAGAAAGCCTAACACGAGGCATCACAACAGCTCCTGGCAGACAGACCAGGAGGTAACACTAGGCATCACAACAGCTCCTGGCAGACAGACCAGGAGGTAACACTGGGCATCACAACAGCTTCTGGCAGACAGACCAGGAGGTAACACTAGGCATCACAACAGCTCCTGGCAGACAGACCAGGAGGTAACACTAGGCATCACAACAGCTTCTGGCAGACAGACCAGGAGGTAACACTGGGCATCACAACAGCTTCTGGCAGACAGACCAGGAGGTAACACTGGGCATCACAACAGCTCCTGGCAGACAGACCAGCACTAATATATACATTTACTTTTTGACATTAAATCAAAAGGTTTTCTTTAACCGCGGAGGTTCCAATGGTTTGGATAAAGGTTTTCTTTAACCTGCAGAGGATCCAATGATTTGGCAAAAGGTTTTCTTTAACCACGGAGGAATCCCTGGTGGATAATAAGATATGAGGAGGTGAAGGGAACACAGAGAAGAGAGAAAGGCTGATCATGTTAAAACACAATGGCTTCCAAGGGCCGTAAAACAGTCAACTCTCTCTCTGTCAATTCAATTTTCAATTCAAGGGGCGGCTTTATTGTCATGAGAAACATATGTTGACATGGCCAAACCAAGTAAAATAGATAATAAATCAAATTGAAATAAATAATTAAAACATAACAGTAAACATTACACTCACAAAAGTTGCAATAGAATAAAGACATTTCAAATATCTTACTATGTCTATTTACAGAATTGTAACGATGTGAAAATGGTTAAAGTACAAATGGGAAAATAAATAAATATAAATATGGGTTGTATTTACAATGGTGTTTGTTCTTCACTGGTTTCTCTTTTCTTGTGGCAACAGGTCACAAATCTTGCTGCTGTGATGTCACACTGTGGAATTTCACCCAGTATATATGGGACATTTGACTTCAGATTATTCATCCCTCCCTTTCTCCCTCCCTCCCTCTCTCTGCCCCTCCCTCTCGTCCTCTCTCTCTGTCTTTCCCTCCCTCCCTCCCTCCCTCCCTCCCTCCCTCCTCCCTCCCTCCCTCTCTCTCTCTCTCTGTCCTTCTCTCCCCTCCCTCTCTCTCTCTCCTCTCTCTCTGTCCTTCCCCTGCCTCTTTCTCTCTCCCTCTCTCCATCTCATCTCTCTGTCCTTCCCCTCCCTCCCTCTCTCCCCTCTCTCTCTGTCCTTCCCTCCTTCCCCCTCCCTCCCCCTCCCTCCCTCCCTCCCTCCCTCTCTCCCTCTCTCTCTGTCCTTCTCTCCCTCCCTCCCTCCCACCCTCCCCTCTCTCAGCCCCTCCCCTCTCTCTCTCTGTCCTTCCCTCCCTCCCTCACTCTTTTCCCTCCCCCCCACCCTCCCTCCCTCTCTCTCTGTCCTTCTCTCCCTCCCTCCCTCCCACCCTCCCCTCTCTCAGCCCCTCCCCCCTCTCTCTCTGTCCTTCCCTCCCTCCCTCACTCTTTCCTCCCCCACCCTCCCTCCCTCCCTCCCTCTCTCTCTGTCCTTCCCTCCCTCTCTCCCTCACTCTTTCCTCCCTCCCTTCCTCCCTCCCTCCCTCCCTCCCTCCTCTGTCCTTCCCTCCCTCTTTCTCTCCCTCCCTCCCTCCCTCCCTCTCTGTGCCCCTCCCTCCCTCCTCTCTCTGTCCTTCCCTCCCTCTTTCTCTCCTTCTCTCTCTCTCTGTCCTTCCTTCCCTGTCCTTGCCATCTCTCTGTCCTTCCCTCCCTCTCTCTGTCCTTCCCTCCCTCCCTCCCTCTCTCCCTCTCCCTCTGTCCTTCCCACCCTCCTCCCTCCCTCTCTCCCTCTCTCTCTTTCCTTCTCTCCCTCCCTCTCTCTATGTCCCCTCTGTCCTTCCTTCCCTCCTCTCTCTCTCTCTCTCTCTCTCTCTCTCTCTCTGTCCTTTCATCCTGCCACCTGCATCATGATTGACCTCATGATGATCTTGATGATGGCCTATTGTCTGGTCTTATATTGTCATTATTTTGGTCTTACTGAGATTTACTGTCAGGGCCCAGGTCTATCAGGATCCGTACTGAAGATCTAGGTGCTACTGTAGGCCCTCCTTGGTTGGGGACAGAAGCACCAGATCATCAGCAAACAGTAGACATTTGACTTCAGATTATTTGTCTCTCCCTCCCTCTCTCTGCTCCTCCCTCTCTTTCTGTCCCCTCTCTTCTGTCCCTCTCTCTCTCTCTCTCTCTGTCCCCTCTCTTGTCCCTCCCTCTCTATGTCCCTCCCCCTCTATGTCCCTCTCTCTCTCTCTCTCTCTCTCTCTCTCTCTCTCTCTCTCTATCTCTCTCTCTCTATCTCTATCTCTCTCTCTCCTTCTCTCTCTCCCTCTCTCTCTCTTTCCCTCCCTCCCTCTCTCCCTCTCTCTCTGTCTTTCCCTCCCTCTCGCCCTCTCTCTGTCTTTCCCTCCCTCCCCTCAATCCCTCTCTCTCTCTGTCCCTCTTTCTGTCCCCTCTCTATATGTCCCTCCCTATATATGTCCATCCCTCCCTCTCTCCCCTCTCTCTCTCTGCCCTTCCCTCCTGCCACCTGCATCATGATTGACCTCATGGTAACCTTGAGGTCCCTGATTAGTGATGGCCTATTGTCTGGTCTTCTATCATCGCTGGGCCCCCACCCCTGCTCTGCCCTCGACAAATCACAGACCAGACCCCTGGTTATGAGATACTGTTCTGTTCACCATATGTCAGGACTCTCCAACCCCATCCTGTAGGTTTTCACTCCAACACTTATCCGCCTCACCCCATTCTAGTAATTAGCTGGTAGCTAAACTGAGTTAACCTGAGATCTGATAGCTTTATGTTTGTACCCTGGACCAGAGGACCAATGGAGGACCAAGCTAAAGGAGTGAATGTGATCCTCCGTCCCCAAAGTTAAGGAGCAACTGTGGCCTGTCCACCTCACGACCCGTGTGACCCCAAACTGTTGTTGGTGGAAAGAAAACTGACGTTTTGTAATTTCCTGCAATTCTCCAGATTTTGACATTTCTCATATGTGATCATATGATACCTGAGTCAGCTAAATCAATGGGGGCCCGCTGGGGTACACATTCTGGCCGTAACAACTGCAATATCTAGATAGCTGGATAGCCTAAATGACCTACCTAGCTAACATGGGCCAGCTGGACATTTCTGACAGGTTATAAACAAGGTCTGTCAGTGCACAACACAAGAAGAGGAAAACTGGCCACACACAACCACATTCTACTATTACAACTCTCAACCGCATTAAATTGAAAGCCCGACTGAGTTCCTAAAAATATAAATATATATATATATATGACTAAAAGTGTAGTATGTGGAAACCTGATAGTCAAATATCTCATTCCAAAATCACAGGCATTAATATGGAGCTGGTTGCCATTTGGCACATTGCTGTGGGGACTTGCTTCCATTCAGCCACAAGAGCATTAGTGAGGTTGGGTACTGATGTTGGGCGATTAGGCCTGGCTCTCAGTCTGCGTTGCAATTCATCCCAAAGGTGTTCTATGGGGTTGAGGTCATTGCTCTGTGCAGGCCAGTCAAGTTCTTCCACAATGATCTCCACAAACCATTTCTGTGAGGACATTGCTTTGTGCACGAGTGACACAGCGGTCTAAGTCCCTGCATGTTAGTGCTAGAGGCGTCTTTACAGACCCTGGTTCAATGCCTGCCTGTATCACAACCGCCCAAGATAGGGAGTCCCACGTGGTTGAGTCCCATAGGGTGGCGCACAATTGGCCCAGCGTCATCTGGATTTGGGGAGGGTTTGGTTGGGGTAGGCCATCATTGTAAAATAAAAATGTTTTCTTTTAACTGATTTGCCTAGTTAAATAAAAGTTAAATAAAAAAAATAAAAAAAATACATGAAATTGTCACGCTGAAACAAGAAAGGGCCTTCCCCAAATGGTTGCCACAATTTTGGAAGCACAGAATTGCCTAGAATGTCATAGCGTTATTACGATCTCCCTTCACTGGAACTAAGGGCCCTAGCCGAACCATGAAAAACAGTATTCCTACTCCACCAAATTTTACAGTTGGCACCATGCATTCGGGCATATAGCGTTCTCCTGGCATCGGGCAAACCCAGATTAATCCGTCAAACTACCAGATGGTGAAGTGTGACATCACTCCAAAGAACGTGTTTCCACTGCTCAAGAGTCCAATGGCGGCGAGCTTTACACCACTCCAGCCGATGTTTGGCATTTCGCACGGTGATCTTATGCGTGAGTGTGGCTGCTCGGCCGTGGAAATCAATCAATCAAATGTATTTCTAAAGCCCTTGTCACATCAGCTGATGTCACAGAGTTCTGTACAGAAACTCAGCCAAAAACTCCAAACAGGAAGTAATGCAGGTGTAGAAGCACTATACATTAACTGAACCATTGGTGAATGAATAGGTTAACAAAATAACCATATATTAACAATTAAGCTTGTATGATAGCAAGCTAGCTACGTTAGCTTCCTAGCTACAGTAGCATGGCAGGAAGGGGGGGCACCTAAATCCATTTCAAGAAGCTCCCAACGAACAGTCCTTGTGCTGACTTTGCTTCCATAGGCAGTTTGAAACTCAGTAGTGAGTGTTGCAGCCGAGAACAGATGATTTTTACGTGCTTTACGGGCTTCAGCACTCGGCGGTCCCGTTCCGTGAGTTTGTGTTGCCTGCCACTTTGCGGCTGATCCGTTGTTGCTCCTAAACGTTTCCACTTCACAATAACAGCAGTTACAGTTGATCGGGTCAGGGCAGAAATGTTAAAAACAGTCGTGTTGGAAAGGTGGCATCATATATGGTGACACGTTGAAAGTCACTGAGCTCCTCAGCCCATTCTACTGCCAATGTTTGTCTATGGAGATTGCAGGGCTGTGTGTTCAATTATATACATCTAAACAACAACGGGTGTGGCTGAAATAGCCTAATCCACTCATTTGAAGGGGCGTCTACTTAAACTGTAGTAACTTCTGAAATGAAGAAATGGCAGCAGTTTTACCCAACCAATTATGGGGGTTTTTCCACGTTTTTTTGTAATTTATTTTGTACTTCAGAAACCATATCTTACGGGAAAAAAAGAGCTTCTGGATATCAGGACAGCGATCACCCTCCCTCCCTCCCTCCCTCACTCTTTTTTCTCTCCCTCCCTCCCTCCCTCCCTCCCTCCCTCACTCTTTCTCTCCCTCCCTCCCTCCCTCCCTCCCTCCCTCCCTCCCTTGATCACTCATCTCAGATTAGACAAAGATCTTTCTTCAACAAGCAGAATGCACAGGACATTCTCTAAACACTCGACAAGGCCAACAACAGTTATTTGCAAGAGGAAGAGACAGAGGACACAGAGCGGGGTGCCTCGTAAGGATCTTCAGAAGGCTAGTGGGAAAGCTGCCTTTACCGTCAGTATTACTCGCCAATGTGCCATTGGACAATAAATTAGACGAGGTACAATCACGAACATCCTACCAATGGGACATCAAAAACTGTAATATCTTATGTTTCACTGATACGTGGTTGAATGATGACATGGATATTCAGCTAGCGGGATATACACTGCACCGGCAAGATAGAACAGCAAACTCCGGTAAGACGAGGGGGCATATTTGTGCATATTTGTAAAAAAACAGATCTCAGGAAGTCACTAGATTTTGCTCGGCTGAAGTAGTGTATGTTATGATACATTTCAGACCACACTACTTGCCTAGAGAGTTCTCAGCTATACTTTTCGTGGCTGTTTATTTACCACCACAGACAGATGCTGGCACTAAGACCGCACTCAGTCAGCTGTATAAGAAAAAAAAGCAAACAGGAAACGACTCACCCAGAGGCGGTGCTCCTAGTGGCAGGAGATTCCACGCAGTGAAACTTAAATCAGTTCTATCTCATTTCCATCTACATGTTAAATGTGCAACCTGTGGGAAAAAATTTAGATCACCTGAGTACACAGAGACACGTACAAAGCTTTCCTCGCCCTCTCTTTCCCTGCATTTGGTAAATCCGACCACAATTCTCTCCTCCTGATTCCTGCTTACAAGCAAAAAATTAACACAGGAAGCTTCAGTGACTCGGTCTATAAAAAAAGTGGTCAGATGAAGCAGATGCTAATTTACAGGACTAAGATTGAATCATACTACACCGGCTCCGACACTCATCTTATGTGGCAGGGCTTGCAAACTATTACAGACTACAAAGGGAAGCACAGCCACGAGCTGCCCAGTGACACGAGCCTACCAGACGAGCTAAATCACTTCTATGCTCGCTTCGAGGCAAACAACACTGAGGCATGCATGAGAGCATCAGCGGTTCCAGACGAGTGTGTGATCACGCTGTCCATAGCCAACATGAGTAAGACCTTTGAAGAGGTCAACATTCACAAGGCTGCGGGGCCAGACGGATTACCAGGACATGTGCTCCGGGCATGTGCTGACCAACTGGCAGGTGTCTTCACTGACATTTTCAACATGTCCCTGACTGAATCTGTAATACCAACATCTTTCAAGCAGACCACCAAAGTCCCTGTGCCCAAGAACATGATGGCAACCCGCCTAAATGACTAAAGACCCGTAGCACTCAAGTCCGTAGCCATGAAGTTGTTTGAAAGGCTGGTCATGGCTCACATCAACACCATTATCCCAGAGACCTTAGACCAACTCCAATTTTCATACCGCCCAAACAGATCCACAGATGATATAATCTCTTTGCACTCCACACTGCCCTTTCCCACCTGGACAAAAGGATTGCTTATGTGAGAATACTATTCATTGACTACAGCTCAGCGTTCAACACCATAGTACCCTCAAAGCTCATCACTAAGCTAAGGACGCTGGGACTAAACACCTCCCTCTGTAACTGGATCCTGGACTTCCTTATGGGCCGCCCCCAAGTGGTGAGGGTAGGTAGCAACACATCTGCCATGCTGATCCTTAACACTGGAGCTCCCCAGGGGTGCATGCTCAGTCCCCTCCTGTACTCCCTGTTACGGTTGTATTTATCATCATTAGTCATTTAGGTCAACATTGGATCATTCAGAGATCCTCACTGAACTTCTGGAGAGAGTTTGCTGCACTGAAAGTAAAGGGGCTGAATAATTTTCAGTTTTTGATTTGTTAAAAAGTTTGAAATATCCAATAAATGTCGTTCCACTTCATGATTGTGTCCCACTTGTTGTTGATTCTTCACAAAAATACAGTTTTATATATCTTTATGTTTGAAGCCTGAAATGTGGCAAAAGGTCGCAAAGTTCAAGGGGGCCGAATACTTTCGCAAGGCGCTGTACATACTACATCAATTAGCCCGACTAACCGGTACCTGTATGTAGCCTCGCTACTTTTATAGCCTCTCTACTGTATATAGCCTCGCTACTGTTATTTTTCACTGTCTTTTTACTGTTGTTTTTTTTTTATATTTAAATATTGTTCCTAATTCATTTTTTGCACTATTGGTTAGAGCCTGTAAGTAAGCATTTCACTGTCAGCTCTATATTCGGCGCAGGTGACAAATAAATTGGATTTGATTTGATTTCAGTCTATTCAGGTATTATCCCGCCCACCTTAGCATTCTGGGACAGTTTGACTATTTACTATATGTCCCGTGTCCAGGTGGGTCCAGGTGGGACAGATACTGTAGAGGCTTCGAGAACACACTTGTCAGCTGGTATAACTAGGAGGCTAGACAGTTTGACTATTTACTATATGTCCCGTGTCCAGGTGGGTCCAGGTGGGACAAATACTGTAGAGGCTTCGAGAACACACTTGTCAGCTGGTATAACTAGGAGGCTAGACAGTTTGACTATTTACTATATGTCCCGTGTCCAGGTGCGTCCTGGTGGGACAGATACTGTAGAGGCTTCTAGAACACACTTGTCAGCTGGTATAACCAGGAGGCTAGACAGGTTTACTAAATCTGACCCTGCAACTGTCCCTGGGAGAACCTGTACACCACACAGCCAATTGGGAAGTGTGATGGACCTGTACACCACACAGCCTGGTGGGGAGCGTGATGGACCTGCTCTGTGTTCCACAGTTTCTTCTTCTTCATCATTGTGCCTTGTTTTCTTGCATTGCTGTGAATGGTGTTGGATAACATTGCTTTGCAAATCCAATCAATTTGTCACGTTGGTTCTGTGTCATCACATAGGTTCAATGTCATCACGTTGAAATGACATGTAAACAACGTTGATTCAACCAGTTTTTGGCAACTGGGATGGCATGTGAATATCCAGGCATTGTAAGCAGTAATAGTTCCAGAGGCTGATACAATATAATCAATTAGCAGGGATGATGCCCTCATTAAGAGGATTAGACAGACCGGCTTTATGAAACACAGGCCAGCTAATTCTAATTCCCATGCAGACCTGTGATGATAAAGCCTGGAGCTCCTCAGTGCTGCGATCTGAAGAATTTTTCATTCTGTTTTCTTACTTCATTTTCCTGTCTATTCATTCGTTGTTCAATACAGAGCAGCGAATCAATTAATCATTTCCTTTGTCATGTATCTCCTAAGCTTGAACATGGGGCCATTTTTCAGAATATTTTAAACGTGTCATTCAGGGCAGGTGGGGCGCTGCCTATTTTGCATGTCATTTTGGCATTGATACGTGTCACATATCAGTTTGCAAACAATGTAAAACCATTTTTATTGAGTTAATAAAGCCACATGCAAACATGGTAACTTTTTTGTTTTCTTGAGTAAGGCAGCTCCAAAATGCAGGTGTTTCAGCCGAGCTCAGTGCTTTCTGTGATGGTGGGGCAGCCAGCGGAAAATACGAAGCGAGGGGTTGGTAATCTTCTCTAGTTGTGCTGTGATTGGCTCAGTGTTCTGTCACTCATGGGGACACTACTTCAACGCAAATTCCACAGAGAGATCTAGAAAGTTCAAGCCCCTCGGGTGCTGCCATAGATTTACATTAGAAGTGCCCATCTAGGAAGGCTCAAGGTCATTGTCCACAGATAAAATAATGTCAAATCACGTTACATCTACCGTAGCTTTGATTGGACTGATCATGTCAACATCATACTTTCAAAATCTTAGCTAGCCAGACAAGCAGTCATCATCATGAATCACGTCAACAATCTACTGGCAAAACATTTTCAATCCTTGTCATACGAATATTAATTAGAGAGAAAATGTATCGGTGCTCATTGACCATTGGACAAAAACAAAAACAAGTTAAAATCTCAGATTTAACAATGAGCGGTTGGAAGGAATCAATAGCTAACTGCAAAGCAATTACTATTTTGGTTCCTCTGCTATTCAGTGGAGAGTGTGTAGTACAAGTCTGGGTTTAAGGGTCTCTTTTCCATGCTTAAAAGGATAAAAATTCACATGCGACACCATGGGCCAATCCAGCATGACTTCTTATGAGTTCAAAACAACTGGAAACTCAGAACTCTGGGAAATCTCAGACTAGGACAATACATTTTACACGGTCATCCGAGTTCCAAGTCGGGAACTCTGACCTCTTTCTAGAGCTCCGACCTGAAAATCACAGAAGTCATGATTCAAGTTGTCTTGAAAGCAGCATAAATCCACATTTGGCTACCGAAACGAACCGAAAATTCAGTCACCAACAACGTCAAACTTTTTCCGAATTAACTCCATAATATCGACCGAAACATGGCAAACGTTGTTTGGAAACAATCCTCAAGGTGTTTTTTCACATATCTCTTCATTGATATATCGTTCGTGGAAGCCTGCTTTCTTCTGAATTTCATGGAAAAATACTTGCAGCTGAGGTTTGCGCACCAATTTCGGCGCAGGACACCGGGCGGACACCTGGTAAATGTGGTCTCTTATGGTCAATCTTCCAATGATATGCCTACAAATACGTCACAATGCTGCAGACACCTTGGGGAAACGACAGAAAGGGCAGGCTCATTCCTCTCGCATTCACAGCCATATAAGGAGACAATGGAAAACGGAGCCTCAAAAATCCTGCTGATTTCCTGGATGCCGTTTCATCTTGGTTTTGCCTGTAGCTCACGTTCTAGGGCACGCACAGAGAATATCTTTGCAGTTCTGGAAACGTCAGAGTGTTTTCTTTCCAAAGCTATCAATTATAGTCGAGCATCTTTTTGTGACAAAAAATCTTGTTTAAAATGGGAACGTTTTTCATCCAAAAATGAAATGGCGCCCCCAGAGTTTCAAGAGGTTAATCAGAAGTTGAATAGTTAGTTCATCAGAAGGTGGATAGTTAGTTAATAATTAGTTAATCAGAAGGTTGATAGTTAGTTAATAGTTAGTTAATAGTTAGTTAATCAGAAGGTGAATATTTAGTTAATAGTTAGTTAATCAGAAGGTGAATAGTTAGTTAATCAGAAGGTGAATAGTTAGTTAATAGTTAGTTAATCAGAAGGTGAATAGTTAGTTAATAAGAAGGTGAATAGTTAGTTAATAAGAAGGTGAATATTTAGTTAATAGTTAGTCAATCAGAATGTGGATGTTTAGTTAATAGTTAGTTAATAGTTAGTTAATCAGAAGGTGGATAGTTAGTTAATAGTTAGTTAATCAGAAGGTTAATAGTTAGTTAATCAGAAGGTGAATATTAGTTAATCAGAATGTGGATAGTTAGTTAATAGTTTGTCAATCAGAAGGACAATAGTTAGTTAATCAGAAGGTGAATAGTTAGTTAATAGTTTGTCAATCAGAAGGGGAATAGTTAGTTAATAGTTAGTTAATCAGAAGGTGAATTGTTAGTTAATCAGAAGTTGAATAGTTAGTTAATCAGAAGGTGGATAGTTAGTTAATAATTAGTTAATCAGAAGGTCTATAGTTAGTTAATAGTTAGTTAATAGTTAGTTAATCAAAAGGTGAATATTTAGTTAATAGTTAGTTAATAGATAGTTAGTTAATAGTTAGTTAATCAGATGGTGGATAGTTAGTTAATAGTTAGTTAATAGTTAGTTAATAGTTAGTTAATAGTTAGTTAATCAGAAGGTTAATAGTTAGTTGATTAGAAAGTGGATAGTTAGTTAATCAGAAGGTGGATAGTTAGTTAATAGTTAGTTAATAAGAAGGTGGATAGTTAGTTAATCAGAAGTTGGATAGTTAGTTAATAGTTAATTAATCAGAAGGTGAATAGCTAGTTAATCAGAAGGTGAATAGTTAGTTAATCAGAAGTTGAATAGTTAGTTAATCAGAAGGTGAATAGTTAGTTAATAGTTAGTTCATCAGAAGGTGGATAGCTAGTTAATAGTTAGTTAATCAGAAGGTGGATAGTTAGTTAATAGTTTGTCAATCAGAAGGACAATAGTTAGTTAATCAGAAGGTGAATATTTAGTTAATAGTTCGTCAATCAGAAGGGGAATAGTTAGTAAATAGTTAGTTAATCAGAAGGTGAATTGTTAGTTAATCAGAAGTTGAAAAGTTAGTTAATCAGAAGGTGGATAGTTAGTTAATCAGAAGGTGGATAGTTAGTTAATCAGATGTTGAATAGTTAGTTAATAATTACTTAATCAGAAGGTGAATAGTTAGTTTATAGTTAGTTAATCAGAATGTGGATAGTTAGTTAATAGTTAGTTAATAGTTAGTTAATAGTTAGTTAATCAGAAGGTGGATAGTTAGTTAATAGTTAGTTAATAGTTAGTTAATAGTTAGTTAATCAGAAGGTTAATAGTTAGTTGATCAGAAGGTGGATAGTTAGTTAATAGTTAGTTAATAAGAGGGTGGATAGTTAGTTAATCAGAAGGTGGATAGTTAGTTAATAGTTAGTTAATCAGAAGGTGAATAGTTAGTTAATAGTTAGTTAATCAGAAGGTGGATAGTTAGTTAATAATTAGTTAATCAGAAGGTGAATAGTTAGTTAATCAGAAGGTGGATAGCTAGTTAATAGTTTGTCAATCAGAAGGGGAATAGTTAGTTAATAGTTAGTTAATCAGAAGGTGAATTGTTAGTTAATCAGAAGTTGAATAGTTAGTTAATCAGAAGGTGGATAGTTAGTTAATAATTAGTTAATCAGAAGATTGATAGTTAGTTAATAGTTAGTTAATCAGAAGGTGAATAGTTAGTTAATAGTTAGTTCATCTGAAGGTGGATAGTTAGTTAATAATTAGTTAATCAGAAGGTGAATAGTTAGTTAATCAGAAGGTGGATAGTTAGTTAATAGTTTGTCAATCAGAAGGGGAATAGTTAGTTAATAGTTAGTTAATCAGAAGGTGAATTGTTAGTTAATCAGAAGTTGAATAGTTAGTTAATCAGAAGGTGGATAGTTAGTTAATAATTAGTTAATCAGAAGATTGATAGTTAGTTAATAGTTAGTTAATCAGAAGGTAAATATTTAGTTATTAGTTAGTTAATCAGAAGGTGAATAGTTAGTTAATCAGAAGGTGAATAGTTAGTTAATAGTTAGTTAATAAGAAGGTGGATAGTTAGTTAATCAGAAGGTGGATAGTTAGTTAATAGTTAGTTAATCAGAAGGTGAATAGTTAGTTAATAGTTAGTTAATCAGAAGGTGAATTGTTAGTTAATCAGAAGTTGAATAGTTAGTTAATCAGAAGGTGGATAGTTAGTTAATAATTAGTTAATCAGAAGATTGATAGTTAGTTAATAGTTAGTTAATCAGAAGGTGAATAGTTAGTTAATAGTTAGTTCATCTGAAGGTGGATAGTTAGTTAATAATTAGTTAATCAGAAGGTGAATAGTTAGTTAATCAGAAGGTGGATAGTTAGTTAATAGTTTGTCAATCAGAAGGGGAATAGTTAGTTAATAGTTAGTTAATCAGAAGGTGAATTGTTAGTTAATCAGAAGTTGAATAGTTAGTTAATCAGAAGGTGGATAGTTAGTTAATAATTAGTTAATCAGAAGATTGATAGTTAGTTAATAGTTAGTTAATCAGAAGGTAAATATTTAGTTATTAGTTAGTTAATCAGAAGGTGAATAGTTAGTTAATCAGAAGGTGAATAGTTAGTTAATAGTTAGTTAATAAGAAGGTGGATAGTTAGTTAATCAGAAGGTGGATAGTTAGTTAATAGTTAGTTAATCAGAAGGTGAATAGTTAGTTAATAGTTAGTTAATCAGAAGGTGGATAGTTAGTTAATAATTAGTTAATCAGAAGGTGAATAGTTAGTTAATAAGAAGGCGAATAATTAGTTAATCAGAAGGTGAATAGTTAGTTAATAAGAAGGCGAATAGTTAGTTAATCAGAAGGTGGATGGTTAGTAAATAGTTAGTTAATAGTCAGTTAATCAGAAGGTGGATAGTTAGTTAATAGTTTGCCAATCAGAAGGGAATAGTTAGTTAATAGTTAGTTAATCAGAAGGTGGATAGTTAGTTAATCAGAAGGTGAATATTTAGTTAATAGTTCGTCAATCAGAAGGGGAATAGTTAGTTAATAGTTAGTTAATCAGAAGGTGAATTGTTAGTTAATCAGAAGTTGAATAGTTAGTTAATCAGAAGGTGGATAGTTAGTTAATAATTAGTTAATCAGAAGGTTGATAGTTAGTAGTTAGTTAATCAGAAGGTGAATATTTAGTTAATAGTTAGTTAATCAGAAGGTGAATAGTTAGTTAATCAGAAGGTGAATAGTTAGTTAATAGTTCGTTAATCAGAAGGTGAATAGTTAGTTAATAGTTAGTTAATCAGAAGGTGAATAGTTAGTTAATCTGAAGGTGGATGGTTAGTTAATAGTTAGTTAATAGTTAGTTAATCAGAAGGTGAATAGTTAGTTAATCAGAAGGTTGATAGTTAGTTAATAGTTAGTTAATCAGAAGGTGGGTAGTTAGTTAATAGTTAGTTAATCAGAAGGTGGATAGTTAGTTAATAGTTAGTTAATAAGAAGGTGGATAGTTAGTTAATCAGAAGTTGGATAGTTAGTTAATAGTTAGTTAATCAGAAGGTGAATAGCTAGTTAATCAGAAGGTGAATAGTTAGTTAATCAGAAGTTGAATAGTTAGTTAATCAGAAGGTGAATAGTTAGTTAATAGTTAGTTCATCAGAAGGTGAATAGTTAGTTAATAGTTATTTAATCAGAAGGTGGATAGTTAGTTAATAATTAGTTAATCAGAAGGTGAATAGTTAGTTAATAAGAAGGCGAATAATTAGTTAATCAGAAGGTGAATAGTTAGTTAATAAGAAGGCGAATAGTTAGTTAATCAGAAGGTGGATGGTTAGTAAATATTTAGTTAATAGTTAGTTCATCAGAAGGTGGATAGCTAGTTAATAGTTAGTTAATCAGAAGGTGGATAGTTAGTTAATAGTTTGTCAATCAGAAGGACAATAGTTAGTTAATCAGAAGGTGAATATTTAGTTAATAGTTTGTCAATCAGAAGGGGAATAGTTAGTAAATAGTTAGTTAATCAGAAGGTGAATTGTTAGTTAATCAGAAGTTGAAAAGTTAGTTAATCAGAAGGTGGATAGTTAGTTAATAATTAGTTAATCAGAAGGTTGATAGTTAATAGTTAGTTAATAGTTAGTTAATCAGAAGGTGGGTAGTTAGTTAATCAGAAGGTGGATAGTTAGTTAATCAGATGTTGAATAGTTAGTTAATAATTACTTAATCAGAAGGTGAATAGTTAGTTTATAGTTAGTTAATCAGAATGTGGATAGTTAGTTAATAGTTAGTTAATAGTTAGTTAATAGTTAGTTAATCAGAAGGTGGATAGTTAGTTAATAGTTAGTTAATAGTTAGTTAATAGTTAGTTAATCAGAAGGTTAATAGTTAGTTAATAGTTAGTTAATAAGAAGGTGGATAGTTAGTTAATCAGAAGTTGGATAGTTAGTTAATAGTTAGTTAATCAGAAGGTGAATAGCTAGTTAATCAGAAGGTGAATAGTTAGTTAATCAGAAGTTGAATAGTTAGTTAATCAGAAGGTGAATAGTTAGTTAATAGTTAGTTCATCAGAAGGTGGATAGCTAGTTAATAGTTAGTTAATCAGAAGGTGGATAGTTAGTTAATAGTTTGTCAATCAGAAGGACAATAGTTAGTTAATCAGAAGGTGAATATTTAGTTAATAGTTCGTCAATCAGAAGGGGAATAGTTAGTAAATAGTTAGTTAATCAGAAGGTGAATTGTTAGTTAATCAGAAGTTGAAAAGTTAGTTAATCAGAAGGTGGATAGTTAGTTAATAATTAGTTAATCAGAAGGTTGATAGTTAATAGTTAGTTAATAGTTAGTTAATCAGAAGGTGGATAGTTAGTTAATCAGAAGGTGGATAGTTAGTTAATCAGATGTTGAATAGTTAGTTAATAATTACTTAATCAGAAGGTGAATAGTTAGTTTATAGTTAGTTAATCAGAATGTGGATAGTTAGTTAATAGTTAGTTAATAGTTAGTTAATAGTTAGTTAATCAGAAGGTGGATAGTTAGTTAATAGTTAGTTAATAGTTAGTTAATAGTTAGTTAATAGTTAGTTAATCAGAAGGTTAATAGTTAGTTGATCAGAAGGTGGATAGTTAGTTAATAGTTAGTTAATAAGAGGGTGGATAGTTAGTTAATCAGAAGGTGGATAGTTAGTTAATAGTTAGTTAATAGTTAGTTAATCAGAAGGTGAATAGTTAGTTAATCAGAAGGTTGATAGTTAGTTAATAGTTAGTTAATCAGTAGGTGGGTAGTTAGTTAATAGTTAGTTAATAGTTAGTTAATAGTTAGTTAATAGTTAGTTAATCAGAAGGTTAATAGTTAGTTGATCAGAAGGTGGATAGTTAGTTAATAGTTAGTTAATCAGAAGGTGAATAGTTAGTTAATCTGAAGGTGGATGGTTAGTTAATAGTTAGTTAATAGTTAGTTAATCAGAAGGTGAATAGTTAGTTAATCAGAAGGTTGATAGTTAGTTAATAGTTAGTTAATCAGAAGGTGGGTAGTTAGTTAATAGTTAGTTAATCAGAAGGTGGATAGTTAGTTAATAGTTAGTTAATAAGAAGGTGGATAGTTAGTTAATCAGAAGTTGGATAGTTAGTTAATAGTTAGTTAATCAGAAGGTGAATAGCTAGTTAATCAGAAGGTGAATAGTTAGTTAATCAGAAGTTGAATAGTTAGTTAATCAGAAGGTGAATAGTTAGTTAATAGTTAGTTCATCAGAAGGTGGATAGCTAGTTAATAGTTAGTTAATCAGAAGGTGGATAGTTAGTTAATAGTTTGTCAATCAGAAGGACAATAGTTAGTTAATCAGAAGGTGAATATTTAGTTAATAGTTTGTCAATCAGAAGGGGAATAGTTAGTAAATAGTTAGTTAATCAGAAGGTGAATTGTTAGTTAATCAGAAGTTGAAAAGTTAGTTAATCAGAAGGTGGATAGTTAGTTAATAATTAGTTAATCAGAAGGTTGATAGTTAATAGTTAGTTAATAGTTAGTTAATCAGAAGGTGGATAGTTAGTTAATCAGAAGGTGGATAGTTAGTTAATCAGATGTTGAATAGTTAGTTAATAATTACTTAATCAGAAGGTGAATAGTTAGTTTATAGTTAGTTAATCAGAATGTGGATAGTTAGTTAATAGTTAGTTAATAGTTAGTTAATAGTTAGTTAATCAGAAGGTGGATAGTTAGTTAATAGTTAGTTAATAGTTAGTTAATAGTTAGTAAATCAGAAGGTTAATAGTTAGTTGATCAGAAGGTGGATAGTTAGTTAATAGTTAGTTAATAAGAGGGTGGATAGTTAGTTAATCAGAAGGTGGATAGTTAGTTAATAGTTAGTTAATCAGAAGGTGAATAGTTAGTTAATAGTTAGTTAATCAGAAGGTGGATAGTTAGTTAATAATTAGTTAATCAGAAGGTGAATAGTTAGTTAATCAGAAAGTGGATAGCTAGTTAATAGTTTGTCAATCAGAAGGGGAATAGTTAGTTAATAGTTAGTTAATCAGAAGTTGAATTGTTAGTTAATCAGAAGTTGAATAGTTAGTTAATCAGAAGGTGGATAGTTAGTTAATAATTAGTTAATCAGAAGATTGATAGTTAGTTAATAGTTAGTTAATCAGAAGGTGAATAGTTAGTTAATAGTTAGTTCATCTGAAGGTGGATAGTTAGTTAATAATTAGTTAATCAGAAGGTGAATAGTTAGTTAATCAGAAGGTGGATAGTTAGTTAATAGTTTGTCAATCAGAAGGGGAATAGTTAGTTAATAGTTAGTTAATCAGAAGGTGAATTGTTAGTTAATCAGAAGTTGAATAGTTAGTTAATCAGAAGGTGGATAGTTAGTTAATAATTAGTTAATCAGAAGATTGATAGTTAGTTAATAGTTAGTTAATCAGAAGGTAAATATTTAGTTATTAGTTAGTTAATCAGAAGGTGAATAGTTAGTTAATCAGAAGGTGAATAGTTAGTTAATAGTTAGTTAATAAGAAGGTGGATAGTTAGTTAATCAGAAGGTGGATAGTTAGTTAATAGTTAGTTAATCAGAAGGTGGATAGTTAGTTAATAGTTATTTAATCAGAAGGTGGATAGTTAGTTAATAATTAGTTAATCAGAAGGTGAATAGTTAGTTAATAAGAAGGCGAATAATTAGTTAATCAGAAGGTGAATAGTTAGTTAATAAGAAGGCGAATAGTTAGTTAATCAGAAGGTGGATGGTTAGTAAATATTTAGTTAATAGTTAGTTCATCAGAAGGTGGATAGCTAGTTAATAGTTAGTTAATCAGAAGGTGGATAGTTAGTTAATAGTTTGTCAATCAGAAGGACAATAGTTAGTTAATCAGAAGGTGAATATTTAGTTAATAGTTTGTCAATCAGAAGGGGAATAGTTAGTAAATAGTTAGTTAATCAGAAGGTGAATTGTTAGTTAATCAGAAGTTGAAAAGTTAGTTAATCAGAAGGTGGATAGTTAGTTAATAATTAGTTAATCAGAAGGTTGATAGTTAATAGTTAGTTAATAGTTAGTTAATCAGAAGGTGGGTAGTTAGTTAATCAGAAGGTGGATAGTTAGTTAATCAGATGTTGAATAGTTAGTTAATAATTACTTAATCAGAAGGTGAATAGTTAGTTTATAGTTAGTTAATCAGAATGTGGATAGTTAGTTAATAGTTAGTTAATAGTTAGTTAATAGTTAGTTAATCAGAAGGTGGATAGTTAGTTAATAGTTAGTTAATAGTTAGTTAATAGTTAGTTAATCAGAAGGTTAATAGTTAGTTAATAGTTAGTTAATAAGAAGGTGGATAGTTAGTTAATCAGAAGTTGGATAGTTAGTTAATAGTTAGTTAATCAGAAGGTGAATAGCTAGTTAATCAGAAGGTGAATAGTTAGTTAATCAGAAGTTGAATAGTTAGTTAATCAGAAGGTGAATAGTTAGTTAATAGTTAGTTCATCAGAAGGTGGATAGCTAGTTAATAGTTAGTTAATCAGAAGGTGGATAGTTAGTTAATAGTTTGTCAATCAGAAGGACAATAGTTAGTTAATCAGAAGGTGAATATTTAGTTAATAGTTCGTCAATCAGAAGGGGAATAGTTAGTAAATAGTTAGTTAATCAGAAGGTGAATTGTTAGTTAATCAGAAGTTGAAAAGTTAGTTAATCAGAAGGTGGATAGTTAGTTAATAATTAGTTAATCAGAAGGTTGATAGTTAATAGTTAGTTAATAGTTAGTTAATCAGAAGGTGGATAGTTAGTTAATCAGAAGGTGGATAGTTAGTTAATCAGATGTTGAATAGTTAGTTAATAATTACTTAATCAGAAGGTGAATAGTTAGTTTATAGTTAGTTAATCAGAATGTGGATAGTTAGTTAATAGTTAGTTAATAGTTAGTTAATAGTTAGTTAATCAGAAGGTGGATAGTTAGTTAATAGTTAGTTAATAGTTAGTTAATAGTTAGTTAATCAGAAGGTTAATAGTTAGTTGATCAGAAGGTGGATAGTTAGTTAATAGTTAGTTAATAAGAGGGTGGATAGTTAGTTAATCAGAAGGTGGATAGTTAGTTAATAGTTAGTTAATCAGAAGGTGAATAGTTAGTTAATAGTTAGTTAATCAGAAGGTGGATAGTTAGTTAATAATTAGTTAATCAGAAGGTGAATAGTTAGTTAATCAGAAGGTGGATAGCTAGTTAATAGTTTGTCAATCAGAAGGGGAATAGTTAGTTAATAGTTAGTTAATCAGAAGGTGAATTGTTAGTTAATCAGAAGTTGAATAGTTAGTTAATCAGAAGGTGGATAGTTAGTTAATAATTAGTTAATCAGAAGATTGATAGTTAGTTAATAGTTAGTTAATCAGAAGGTGAATAGTTAGTTAATAGTTAGTTCATCTGAAGGTGGATAGTTAGTTAATAATTAGTTAATCAGAAGGTGAATAGTTAGTTAATCAGAAGGTGGATAGTTAGTTAATAGTTTGTCAATCAGAAGGGGAATAGTTAGTTAATAGTTAGTTAATCAGAAGGTGAATTGTTAGTTAATCAGAAGTTGAATAGTTAGTTAATCAGAAGGTGGATAGTTAGTTAATAATTAGTTAATCAGAAGATTGATAGTTAGTTAATAGTTAGTTAATCAGAAGGTAAATATTTAGTTATTAGTTAGTTAATCAGAAGGTGAATAGTTAGTTAATCAGAAGGTGAATAGTTAGTTAATAGTTAGTTAATAAGAAGGTGGATAGTTAGTTAATCAGAAGGTGGATAGTTAGTTAATAGTTAGTTAATCAGAAGGTGAATAGTTAGTTAATAGTTAGTTAATCAGAAGGTGGATAGTTAGTTAATAATTAGTTAATCAGAAGGTGAATAGTTAGTTAATAAGAAGGCGAATAATTAGTTAATCAGAAGGTGAATAGTTAGTTAATAAGAAGGCGAATAGTTAGTTAATCAGAAGGTGGATGGTTAGTAAATAGTTAGTTAATAGTCAGTTAATCAGAAGGTGGATAGTTAGTTAATAGTTTGCCAATCAGAAGGGAATAGTTAGTTAATAGTTAGTTAATCAGAAGGTGGATAGTTAGTTAATCAGAAGGTGAATATTTAGTTAATAGTTCGTCAATCAGAAGGGGAATAGTTAGTTGATAGTTAGTTAATCAGAAGGTGAATTGTTAGTTAATCAGAAGTTGAATAGTTAGTTAATCAGAAGGTGGATAGTTAGTTAATAATTAGTTAATCAGAAGGTTGATAGTTAGTAGTTAGTTAATCAGAAGGTGAATATTTAGTTAATAGTTAGTTAATCAGAAGGTGAATAGTTAGTTAATCAGAAGGTGAATAGTTAGTTAATAGTTCGTTAATCAGAAGGTGAATAGTTAGTTAATAGTTAGTTAATCAGAAGGTGAATAGTTAGTTAATCTGAAGGTGGATGGTTAGTTAATAGTTAGTTAATAGTTAGTTAATCAGAAGGTGAATAGTTAGTTAATCAGAAGGTTGATAGTTAGTTAATAGTTAGTTAATCAGAAGGTGGGTAGTTAGTTAATAGTTAGTTAATCAGAAGGTGGATAGTTAGTTAATAGTTAGTTAATAAGAAGGTGGATAGTTAGTTAATCAGAAGTTGGATAGTTAGTTAATAGTTAGTTAATCAGAAGGTGAATAGCTAGTTAATCAGAAGGTGAATAGTTAGTTAATCAGAAGTTGAATAGTTAGTTAATCAGAAGGTGAATAGTTAGTTAATAGTTAGTTCATCAGAAGGTGGATAGCTAGTTAATAGTTAGTTAATCAGAAGGTGGATAGTTAGTTAATAGTTTGTCAATCAGAAGGACAATAGTTAGTTAATCAGAAGGTGAATATTTAGTTAATAGTTTGTCAATCAGAAGGGGAATAGTTAGTAAATAGTTAGTTAATCAGAAGGTGAATTGTTAGTTAATCAGAAGTTGAAAAGTTAGTTAATCAGAAGGTGGATAGTTAGTTAATAATTAGTTAATCAGAAGGTTGATAGTTAATAGTTAGTTAATAGTTAGTTAATCAGAAGGTGGATAGTTAGTTAATCAGAAGGTGGATAGTTAGTTAATCAGATGTTGAATAGTTAGTTAATAATTACTTAATCAGAAGGTGAATAGTTAGTTTATAGTTAGTTAATCAGAATGTGGATAGTTAGTTAATAGTTAGTTAATAGTTAGTTAATAGTTAGTTAATCAGAAGGTGGATAGTTAGTTAATAGTTAGTTAATAGTTAGTTAATAGTTAGTTAATCAGAAGGTTAATAGTTAGTTGATCAGAAGGTGGATAGTTAGTTAATAGTTAGTTAATAAGAGGGTGGATAGTTAGTTAATCAGAAGGTGGATAGTTAGTTAATAGTTAGTTAATCAGAAGGTGAATAGTTAGTTAATAGTTAGTTAATCAGAAGGTGGATAGTTAGTTAATAATTAGTTAATCAGAAGGTGAATAGTTAGTTAATCAGAAAGTGGATAGCTAGTTAATAGTTTGTCAATCAGAAGGGGAATAGTTAGTTAATAGTTAGTTAATCAGAAGGTGAATTGTTAGTTAATCAGAAGTTGAATAGTTAGTTAATCAGAAGATGGATAGTTAGTTAATAATTAGTTAATCAGAAGATTGATAGTTAGTTAATAGTTAGTTAATCAGAAGGTGAATAGTTAGTTAATAGTTAGTTCATCTGAAGGTGGATAGTTAGTTAATAATTAGTTAATCAGAAGGTGAATAGTTAGTTAATCAGAAGGTGGATAGTTAGTTAATAGTTTGTCAATCAGAAGGGGAATAGTTAGTTAATAGTTAGTTAATCAGAAGGTGAATTGTTAGTTAATCAGAAGTTGAATAGTTAGTTAATCAGAAGGTGGATAGTTAGTTAATAATTAGTTAATCAGAAGATTGATAGTTAGTTAATAGTTAGTTAATCAGAAGGTAAATATTTAGTTATTAGTTAGTTAATCAGAAGGTGAATAGTTAGTTAATCAGAAGGTGAATAGTTAGTTAATAGTTAGTTAATAAGAAGGTGGATAGTTAGTTAATCAGAAGGTGGATAGTTAGTTAATAGTTAGTTAATCAGAAGGTGGATAGTTAGTTAATAGTTATTTAATCAGAAGGTGGATAGTTAGTTAATAATTAGTTAATCAGAAGGTGAATAGTTAGTTAATAAGAAGGCGAATAATTAGTTAATCAGAAGGTGAATAGTTAGTTAATAAGAAGGCGAATAGTTAGTTAATCAGAAGGTGGATGGTTAGTAAATATTTAGTTAATAGTTAGTTCATCAGAAGGTGGATAGCTAGTTAATAGTTAGTTAATCAGAAGGTGGATAGTTAGTTAATAGTTTGTCAATCAGAAGGACAATAGTTAGTTAATCAGAAGGTGAATATTTAGTTAATAGTTTGTCAATCAGAAGGGGAATAGTTAGTAAATAGTTAGTTAATCAGAAGGTGAATTGTTAGTTAATCAGAAGTTGAAAAGTTAGTTAATCAGAAGGTGGATAGTTAGTTAATAATTAGTTAATCAGAAGGTTGATAGTTAATAGTTAGTTAATAGTTAGTTAATCAGAAGGTGGATAGTTAGTTAATCAGAAGGTGGATAGTTAGTTAATCAGATGTTGAATAGTTAGTTAATAATTACTTAATCAGAAGGTGAATAGTTAGTTTATAGTTAGTTAATCAGAATGTGGATAGTTAGTTAATAGTTAGTTAATAGTTAGTTAATAGTTAGTTAATCAGAAGGTGGATAGTTAGTTAATAGTTAGTTAATAGTTAGTTAATAGTTAGTTAATCAGAAGGTTAATAGTTAGTTGATCAGAAGGTGGATAGTTAGTTAATAGTTAGTTAATAAGAGGGTGGATAGTTAGTTAATCAGAAGGTGGATAGTTAGTTAATAGTTAGTTAATCAGAAGGTGAATAGTTAGTTAATAGTTAGTTAATCAGAAGGTGGATAGTTAGTTAATAATTAGTTAATCAGAAGGTGAATAGTTAGTTAATCAGAAGGTGGATAGCTAGTTAATAGTTTGTCAATCAGAAGGGGAATAGTTAGTTAATAGTTAGTTAATCAGAAGGTGAATTGTTAGTTAATCAGAAGTTGAATAGTTAGTTAATCAGAAGGTGGATAGTTAGTTAATAATTAGTTAATCAGAAGATTGATAGTTAGTTAATAGTTAGTTAATCAGAAGGTGAATAGTTAGTTAATAGTTAGTTCATCTGAAGGTGGATAGTTAGTTAATAATTAGTTAATCAGAAGGTGAATAGTTAGTTAATCAGAAGGTGGATAGTTAGTTAATAGTTTGTCAATCAGAAGGTGAATAGTTAGTTAATAGTTAGTTAATCAGAAGGTGAATTGTTAGTTAATCAGAAGTTGAATAGTTAGTTAATCAGAAGGTGGATAGTTAGTTAATAATTAGTTAATCAGAAGGTGAATAGTTAGTTAATCAGAAGGTGGATAGCTAGTTAATAGTTTGTCAATCAGAAGGGGAATAGTTAGTTAATAGTTAGTTAATCAGAAGGTGAATTGTTAGTTAATCAGAAGTTGAATAGTTAGTTAATCAGAAGGTGGATAGTTAGTTAATAATTAGTTAATCAGAAGATTGATAGTTAGTTAATAGTTAGTTAATCAGAAGGTGAATAGTTAGTTAATAGTTAGTTCATCTGAAGGTGGATAGTTAGTTAATAATTAGTTAATCAGAAGGTGAATAGTTAGTTAATCAGAAGGTGGATAGTTAGTTAATAGTTTGTCAATCAGAAGGTGAATAGTTAGTTAATAGTTAGTTAATCAGAAGGTGAATTGTTAGTTAATCAGAAGTTGAATAGTTAGTTAATCAGATGGTGGATAGTTAGTTAATAATTAGTTAATCAGAAGATTGATAGTTAGTTAATAGTTAGTTAATCAGAAGTTAAATATTTAGTTATTAGTTAGTTAATCAGAAGGTGAATAGTTAGTTAATCAGAAGGTGAATAGTTAGTTAATAGTTAGTTAATAAGAAGGTGGATAGTTAGTTAATCAGAAGGTGGATAGTTAGTTAATAGTTAGTTAATCAGAAGGTGAATAGTTAGTTAATAGTTAGTTAATCAGAAGGTGGATAGTTAGTTAATAATTAGTTAATCAGAAGGTGAATAGTTAGTTAATAAGAAGGCGAATAATTAGTTAATCAGAAGGTGAATAGTTAGTTAATAAGAAGGCGAATAGTTAGTTAATCAGAAGGTGGATGGTTAGTAAATAGTTAGTTAATAGTCAGTTAATCAGAAGGTGGATAGTTAGTTAATAGTTTGCCAATCAGAAGGGAATAGTTAGTTAATAGTTAGTTAATCAGAAGGTGGATAGTTAGTTAATCAGAAGGTGAATATTTAGTTAATAGTTTGTCAATCAGAAGGGGAATAGTTAGTTAATAGTTAGTTAATCAGAAGGTGAATTGTTAGTTAATCAGAAGTTGAATAGTTAGTTAATCAGAAGGTGGATAGTTAGTTAATAATTAGTTAATCAGAAGGTTGATAGTTAGTAGTTAGTTAATCAGAAGGTGAATATTTAGTTAATAGTTAGTTAATCAGAAGGTGAATAGTTAGTTAATCAGAAGGTGAATAGTTAGTTAATAGTTCGTTAATCAGAAGGTGAATAGTTAGTTAATAGTTAGTTAATCAGAAGGTGAATAGTTAGTTAATCTGAAGGTGGATGGTTAGTTAATAGTTAGTTAATAGTTAGTTAATCAGAAGGTGAATAGTTAGTTAATCAGAAGGTTGATAGTTAGTTAATAGTTAGTTAATCAGAAGGTGGGTAGTTAGTTAATAGTTAGTTAATCAGAAGGTGGATAGTTAGTTAATAGTTAGTTAATCATAAGGTTGATAGTTAGTTAATAGTTAGTTAATAGTTAGTTAATCAGAAGGTGAAAAGTTATGGTCAATTATGGTAGAAAATATGGCATAACGAGATTGGAATCTCTACCAGGAATTATTTCCTACGCGGAGAAAACAAATGGACAAATATAATGCAGTACAAGATGAAGAGGTCTGTATTGAATGAAGAGGTCTGTAGTGAATGAAGAAGTCTGTAGTGAATGAAGAGGTCTGTAGAGAATGAAGAAGTCTGTAGTGAATGAAGAAGGCTGTAGTGAATGAAGAGGTCTGTAGTGAATGATGAAGAGGTCTGTAGTGAATGAAGAAGTCTGTAGTGAATGAAGAGGTCTGTAGAGAATGAAGAAGTCTGTAGTGAATGAAGAAGGCTGTAGTGAATGAAGAGGTCTGTAGTGAATGATGAAGAGGTCTGTAGTGAATGAAGAAGTCTGTAGTGAATGAAGAGGTCTGTAGAGAATGAAGGTCTGTGAATGAAGAAGGCTGTAGTGAATGAAGAGGTCTGTAGTGAATGAAGAAGTCTGTAGTGAATGAAGAAGGCTGTAGTGAATGAAGAGGTCTGTAGTGAATGAAGAAGTCTGAGAATGAAGAGTTCTGTAGAGAATGAAGAAGCCTGTAGTAAATGTTGAGGTCTGTAGTGAATGAAGAAGTCTGTAGTTATTGAATAGGTCTGTAGTGAATGAAGAGGTCTGTAGTGAATAATGAGGTCTATAGTGATTGAAGAGGTCTGTAGTGAATGAAGAAGTCTGTAGTGAATGAAGAGGTATGTAGAGAATGAAGAAGTCTGTTGTGAATGAAGAAGGCTTTAGTGAATGAAGAGGTCTGTAGTGAATGAAGAAGTCTGTAGTGAATGAAGAGGTCTGTAGAGAATGAAGAAGTCTGTAGTGAATGAAGAGGTCTGTAGAGAATGAAGAAGTCTGTAGTGAATGAAGAGGTCTGTAGAGAATGAAGAAGTCTGTAGTGAATGAAGAGGTATGTAGAGAATGAAGAAGTCTGTTGTGAATGAAGAAGGCTGTAGTGAATGAAGAGGTCTGTAGTGAATGAAGAAGTCTGTAGTGAATGAAGAGGTCTGTAGAGAATGAAGAAGTCTGTAGTGAATGAAGAAGGCTGTAGTGAATGAAGAGGTCTGTAGAGAATGAAGAGGTCTGTAGAGAATGAAGAAGCCTGTAGTAAATGTTGAGGTCTGTAGTGAACGAAGAAGTCTGTAGTTATTGAATAGGTCTGTAGTGAATGAAGAGGTCTGTAGTGAATGAAGAGGTCTGTAGTGAATAATGAGGTCTATAGTGATTGAAGAGGTCTGTAGTGAATGAAGAGGTATGTAGTGAAGATGAAGAGTTCTGTAGTGAATGAAGAGGTCTGTAGTGAATAATGAGGTCTATAGTGATTGAAGAGGTCTGTAGTGAATGAAGATGTCTGTAGTGAATGATGAGGTCTATAGTGAATGAAGAGGTCTGTAGTGAATAATGAGGTCTATAGTGATTGAAGAGGTCTGTAGTGAATGAAGAGGTCTGTAGTGAATGATGAAGAGGTCTGTAGTGAATGAAGAGGTATGTAGTGAATGAAGAGGTCTGTAGTGAATGAAGAGGTCTGTAGTGAATGATGAAGAGGTCTGTAGTGATTGAAGAGGTATGTAGTGAATGAAGAGGTCTGTAGTGAATGGATAGGTCTGTAGTGAATGAATAGGTCTGTAGTCAATGAAGAGGTCTGTAGTGAATGAAGAGGTCTGTAGTGAATGATGAGGTCTGTAGTGAATGAAGAGGTCTGTAGAGAATGAAGAGGTCTGTAGTGAATGATGAAGAGTTCTGTAGTGAATGAAGAGGTCTGTAGTGAATAATGAGGTCTATAGTGAATGAAGAGGTCTGTAGTGAATGAAGAGGTCTGTAGTGAATGAAGAGGTCTGTAGTGAATAATGAGGTCTATAGTGATTGAAGAGGTCTGTAGTGAATGAAGAGGTCTGTAGTGAATGATGAAGAGTTATGTAGTGAATGAAGAGGTCTGTAGTGAATGAATAGGTCTGTAGTGAATGATGAGGTCTGTAGTGAATGAAGAGGTCTGTAGAGAATGAAGAGGTCTGTAGTGAATGATGAAGAGTTCTGTAGTGAATGAAGAGGTCTGTAGTGAATAATGAGGTCTATAGTGAATGAAGAGGTCTGTAGTGAATGAAGAGGTCTGTAGTGAATGAAGAGGTCTGTAGTGAATAATGAGGTCTATAGTGATTGAAGAGGTCTGTAGTGAATGAAGAGGTCTGTAGTGAATGATGAAGAGTTATGTAGTGAATGAAGAGGTCTGTAGTGAATGAATAGGTCTGTAGTGGATAATGAGGTCTATAGTGGATGTCATAAGGTGAATTCACCATTTGTAAGTCGCTCTGGATAAGAGCGTCTGCCAAATGACTGAAATGTAAATGTAAATGTAGTGAATGAAGAGGTCTGTAGTGAATGATGAAGAGTTCTGTAGTGAATGAAGGGGTCTGTAGTGAATAATGAGGTCTGTAGTGAATGATGAAGAGTTCTGTAGTGAATGATGAGGTCTATAGTGAATGAAGAGGTCTGTAGTGGATAATGATGTATGTAGTGAATGATGAGGTCTATAGTGAATGAAGAGGTCTATAGTGAATGAAGAGGTCTGTAGTGGATAATGAGGATTATAGTGACTGAATAGGTCTGTAGTGAATGAAGATGTCTTTAGTGAATGATGAGGTCTATAGTGAATAAAGAGGTCTGTAGTGAATAATGAGGTCTATAGTGAATAAAGAGGTCTGTAGTGAATGATGAGGTCTATAGTGAATGAAGAGGTCTATAGTGAATGAAGAGGTCTGTAGTGAATGATGAAGAGTTCTGTAGTGAATGAATAGGTCTGTAATGAATAATGAGGTCTGTAGTGAATGATGAAGAGTTCTGTAGTGAATGAAGAGGTCTGTAGTGAATAATGAGGTCTATAGTGATTGAAGAGGTCTGTAGTGAATGAAGATGTCTGTAGTGAATGATGAGGTTTATAGTGAATAAAGAGGTCTGTAGTGAATAATGAGGTCTATAGTGATTGAAGAGGTCTGTAGTGAATGAAGAGGTCTGTAGTGAATGATGAAGAGTTCTGTAGTGAATGAAGAGGTCTGTAGTGAATGAATAGGTCTGTAGTGAATGATGAGGTCTATAGTGAATAATGAGGTCTATAGTGATTGAAGAGGTCTGTAGTGAATGAAGAGGTCTGTAGTGAATGATGAAGAGTTCTGTAGTGAATAAAGAGGTCTGTAGTGAATGAAGAGGTCTGTAGTGAATGAAGAGGTCTGTAGTGAATAATGAGGTCTATAGTGATTGAAGAGGTCTGTAGTGAATGAAGATGTCTGTAGTGAATGATGAGGTCTATAGTGAATGAAGAGGTATGTAGTGAATGATGAGGTCTGTAGTGAATAATGAGGTCTATAGTGAATGAAGAGGTCTGTAGTGAATAATGAGGTCTATAGTGATTGAAGAGGTCTGTAGTGAATGAAGAGGTCTGTAGTGAATGATGAAGAGTTCTGTAGTGAATGAAGAGGTCTGTAGTGAATGAAGAGGTATGTAGTGAATGATGAAGAGTTCTGTAGTGAATGAAGAGGTCTGTAGTGAATGAAGAGGTATGTAGTGAATGAAGAGTTCTGTAGTGAATGAAGAGACTTGTAGTGAATGAAGAGGTCTGTAGTGAATGATGAAGAGGTCTGCAGTGAATGAAGAGACTTGTAGTGAATGATGAAGAGTTCTGTAGTGAATGAAGAGGTCTGTAGTGAATGAAGAGGTATGTAGTGAATGATGAAGAGTTCTGTAGTGAATGAAGAGGTCTGTAGTGAATGAAGAGGTATGTAGTGAATGAATAGGTCTGCAGTGAATGAAGAGGTCTGTAGTGAATGAAGAAGAGGTCTGTAGTGAATGATGAAGAGGTCTGTAGTGAATGATGAAGAGGTCTGTAGTGAATGATGAGGTCTATAGTGAATGATGAAGAGGTCTGTAGGGAATGATGAATAGGTCTGTAGTGAATGATGAGGTCTATAGTGAATGATGAAGAGGTCTGTAGGGAATGATGAATAGGTCTGCAGTGAATGAAGAGGTCTGTAGTGAATGAAGAAGAGGTCTGTAGTGAATGATGAAGAGGTCTGTAGTGAATGATGAAGAGGTCTGTAGTGAATGAATAAGAGGTCTTTAGTGAATGATGAGGTCTATAGTGAATGATGAAGAGGCCTGTAATGAATCATGAGGTCTATAGTGAATGATTAAGAGGTTTGTAGTGAATGAGGAAGAGTTCTGTAGTCAATGATGAAGAGGTCTGTAGTGAATGAGAAAGTGATATGCAGTGAATGATGAAGAGGTCTGTAGTGAATGAGAAAGTGCTATGTAGTGAATGATGAATAGGTCTGGAGGGAATGATGAAGAGGTTTGTAGTCAATGATGAAGAGGTCTGTAGTGAATGAGAAAGTGCTATGTAGGGAATGATGAGGTCTGGAGACTCCCCATCTCTCTTCTGTCTCCCTGTCTTTCTGTCTCGCTCTGTCTCCGTGTCTCTCTAGTGTTCTGTCTCTCTTCTCTCGCTCTGTCTCCCCATCTCTCTGTCTTTCTTCTTTCTCCCCGTCTTTCTTCTTTATCCCTGTCTTTCTGTCTCTCTTCTGTCTCGCTCTGTCTCCGCATCTCTCTAGTGTTCTGTCTCTCTTCTCTCGCTCTGTCTCCCCATCTCTCTGTCTTTCTTCTGTCTCCCTGTCCCTCTGTCTCTCTTCTGTCTCCCTCTGTCTCCCCATCTCTCTGTCTCTGTTGTGCCTTGTCTCCCTGGCTTTGTTTCTCTATGTCTCTCTGACTTTCTGTCTGTCTGTCTCCATCTGTCTCTCTCTTCTTGGCTGACGTGAACCAAATGCTCCTGGAACATCCCCGGCCCCCACATGTGACGGAGGACCTTGACTAAAAGCTGAAGCACGTCCAGAAAGTTGAAAGTCATAAAGCATGCTGTCTATTATAATAATTGGAATGGCAGCGAGTGGAAAATGGTCCCCCGAATATTCAGACAGATAATGGCACATGCTAATGAGTGTGGAATTGAGCCAATCAAAAGATGAGGGAACGGAAGGAGTGGAGGAGAAGGACAAGTAATGTTGGGGAGAGGTGTGACGGGGGAGGCAAGGAGGAGGGTGTAGGTATGATGTGTGGAACAGCGTACTGAGGACGTGGTAGTGGGTAGTCCTTCCCTTGTCACGGCTGGGTAGGAGGAGGTATGATGTGTGGAACAGCGTACTGAGGACGGTGTCCTTCCCTTGTCATGTGGAGCGTCCGTGGTAGTGGGTAGTCCTTCCCTTGTCACGGCTGGGTGGGAGGAATGATGTGGAACAGCGTACTGAGGACGTGGTAGTGGGTAGTCCTTCCCTTGTCACGGCTGGGTGGGAGGAGGTATGATGTGTGGAACAGCGTACTGAGGACGTGGTAGTGGGTAGTCCTTCCCTTGTCACGGCTGGGTGGGAGGAGGTATGATGTGTGGAACAGCGTACTGAGGACGGGTAGCGGGTAGTCCTTCCCTTGTCACGGCTGGGTGGGAGGAGGTATGATGTGGAACAGCGTACTGAGGACGTGGTAGTGGGTAGTCCTTCCCTTGTCACGGCTGGGTGGGAGGAGGTATGATGTGTGGAACAGCGTACTGAGGACGTGGTAGTGGGTAGTCCTTCCCTTGTCACGGCTGGGTGGGAGGAGGTATGATGTGTGGAACAGCGTACTGAGGACGTGGTAGTGGGTAGTCCTTCCCTTGTCACGGCTGGGTGGGAGGAGGTATGATGTGTGGAACAGCGTACTGAGGACGTGGTAGTGGGTAGTCCTTCACTTGTCACGGCTGGGTGGGAGGAGGTATGATGTGTGGAACAGCGTACTGAGGACGTGGTAGTGGGTAGTCCTTCACTTGTCACGGCTGGGTGGGAGGAGGTATGATGTGTGGAACAGCGTACTGAGGACGTGGTAGTGGGTAGTCCTTCCCTTGTCACGGCTGGGTGGGAGGAGGTATGATGTGTGGAACAGCGTACTGAGGACGTGGTAGTGGGTAGTCCTTCCCTTGTCACGGCTGGGTAGGAGGAGGTATGATGTGTGGAACAGCATACTGAGGACGTGGTAGTGGGTAGTCCTTCACTTGTCACGGCTGGGTGGGAGGAGGTATGATGTGTGGAACAGCGTACTGAGGACGTGGTAGTGGGTAGTCCTTCACTTGTCACGGCTGGGTGGGAGGAGGTATGATGTGTGGAACAGCGTACTGAGGACGTGGTAGTGGGTAGTCCTTCCTTGTCACGGCTGGGTGGGAGGAGGGATGTGTGGAACAGCGTACTGAGGATGGGTAGTCCTTCCCTTGTCACGGCTGGGTGGGAGGAGGTATGATGTGTGGAATGGTAGTGGGTAGTCCTTCCCTTGTCACGGCTGGGTGGGAGGAGGTATGATGTGAAACAGCGTACTGAGGACGATGTGTGGAACAGCGTACTGAGGGTAGTGGGTAGTCCTTCCCTTGTCACGGCTGGGTAGGAGGAGGTATGATGTGTGGAACAGCGTACTGAGGGGTGGGGGTCACGGCTGGGTGGGAGGGGAGTCCTTGGAACAGCTTGTCACAGCTGGGTCCTTCCCTTGTCACGGGAGGAGGTATGATGTGTGGAACAGCGTACTGAGGACGGGTAGTGGGTAGTCCTTCCCTTGTCACGGCTGGGTAGGAGGAGGTATGATGTGTGGAACAGCGTACTGAGGGTGGGTAGTGGGTAGTCCTTCCCTTGTCACGGCTGGGTAGGAGGAGGTATGATGTGGAACAGCGTCACGGCTGAGGACGTGGTAGTGGGTAGTCCTTCACTTGTCACGGCTGGGTGGGAGGAGGTATGATGTGTGGAACAGCGTACTGAGGATGGGTAGTGGGTAGTCCTTCCCTTGTCACGGCTGGGTGGGAGGAGGTATGATGTGTGGAACAGCGTACTGAGGATGGGTAGTGGGTAGTCCTTCCCTTGTCACAGCTGGGTAGGAGGAGGTATGATGTGTGGAACAGCGTACTGAGGACGTGGTAGTGGGTAGTCCTTCACTTGTCACGGCTGGGTGGGAGGAGGAGGTATGATGTGTGGAACTTCCCGTCACTGAGGATGTGGAACAGGTAGTGGGTAGTCCTTCCCTTGTCACGGCTGGGTAGGAGGAGGTATGATGTGTGGAGGACAGCTGGGTGGGAGGAGGTACTGAGGATGTGTGGAGGACTGATGTGTGGAGGATGGGTAGTGGGTAGTCCTTCACTTGTCACGGCTGGGTGGGAGGAGGTATGATGTGTGGAACAGCGTACTGAGGATGGGTAGTCGGTAGTCCTTCCCTTGTCACGGCTGGGTGGGAGGAGGTATGATGTGTGGAACAGCGTACTGAGGATGGGTAGTGGGTAGGAGGAGGGGTGATAATTAGAGAGGCTGTGTCTGGCAGAGCTCAGACCTGAGAGATTTATGCTGCTAGGCCTCCTTGCCAAGGCACTCCAGCTATGCCCTGCTGGCCTGGCCTTACTGCTGGCCCCCTGCTGACCTGTACCCCCTGCTGGCCTGGCCTCTCTGGAAACATGACAAAGACAGGGAACATAAATAAGCAGCTCTTTGGTGACTTGATGAAACCACCAAGCTCCTTCGTCATGGAGTGTGTCTGTCTCACTCAAACCCTCTGATCCACCGTGTTGAATTCAAACCCTCCGCCTTGGAGTGTGTCTGTGTCTCACTCAAACCCTCTGATCCACCATGGAATGTGTTGATTTCAAACCCTCCGCCTTGAGTGTGTCTGTGTCTCACTCCGTTCTCACCATGAGCACAGAGTCACGAGTCGACAACCTTAATCACAGCAACAGAATGACATTATTCACCATCTCAACCATAACTTAATTTACCATCTCAACAATGACATTATTCACCATCTCAACCACAACTTAATTTACCATCTCAACAATGACATTATTCTCCATCTCAACCATAACTTAATTTACCATCTCAACAATGACATTATTCACCATCTCAACCATAACTTAATTTACCATCTCAACAATGACATTATTCTCCATCTCAACCATAACTTAATTTACCATCTCAACAATGACATTATTCTCCATCAACCATAACTTAATTTACCATCTCAACAATGACATTATTCTCCACATAACTTAATTTACCATCTCAACCATAAATTTACCATCTCAACAATGACATTATTCACCATCTCAACCATAACTTAATTTACCATCTCAACAATGACATTATTCTCCATCTCAACCACAACTTAATTTACCATCTCAACAATGACATTATTCACCATCTCAACCATAACTTAATTTACCATCTCAACAATGACAATATTCTCCATCTCAACAATAACTTTATGTACTGGTAGTTTAATTTAGTGAGGCAGAAAGCTAAGGAGTGAGTATCCAGGTAGGGTTGTAGATACAGAGGCAGAGTCTGAACATGTGTGTTGGTCAGGTCCCTCTCTGGGAAATGGAAGAGGGTCTCTGGGAAATGGAAGAGGGGAAATGGAAGAGGGTCTCTGGGAAATGGAAGAGGGTCTCTGGGAAAAGGAAGAGGGTCTCTGGGAAATGGAAGAGGGTCTCTGGGAAATGGAAGAGGGTCTCTGGGAAATGGAAGAGGGTCTCTGGGTAATGGAAGAGGGTCTCTGGGTAATGGAAGAGGGTCTCTGGGAAATGGAAGGGTAATGGAAGAGGGTCTCTGGGAAATGGAAGAGGGTCTCTGGGAAATGGAAGAGGGTCTGGGTAATGGAAGAGGGTCTTGGGTAATGGAAGAGGGTCTCTGGGAAATGGAAGAGGGTCTCTGGGTAATGGAAGAGGGTCTCTGGAAGAGGGTCTCTGGGTAATGGAAGAATGGAATGGAGGGTCTCTGGGAAATGGAAGAGGGTCTCTGGGAAATGGAATGGAATGGAGGGTCTCTGGGAAATGGAAGAGGGTCTCTGGGAAATGGAAGAGGGTCTCTGGGTAATGGAAGAGGGTCTCTGGGAAATGGAAGAGGGTCTCTGGAATGGAAGAGGGTCTCTGGGAAATGGAAGAGGGTCTCTGGGTAATGGAAGAGGGTCTCTGGGAAATGGAAGAGGGTCTCTGGGAAATGGAAGAGGGTCTCTGGGTTGGAAGAGGGTAATGGAAGAGGGTCTCTGGGTAATGGAATGGAAGAGGGTCTCTGGGAAATGGAAGAGGGTCTCTGGGTAATGGAAGAGGGTCTCTTGGTAATGGAAGAGGGTCTCTGGGAAATGGAAGAGGGTCTCTGGGAAATGGAAGAGGGTCTCTGGGTAATGGAAGAGGGTCTCTGGGTAATGGAAGAGGGTCTCTTGGGTAATGGAAGAGGGTCTCTGGGTGGAAATGGAAGAGGGTCTCTGGGAAATGGAAGAGGGTCTCTGGGAAATGGAAATGGAAGAAGGGTCTCTGGGATGGAAAGGTTCTCTGGGAATGGAAGGGTCTCTGGGTAATGGAAGAGGGTCTCTGGGAAATGGAAGAGGGTCTCTGGGTAATGGAAGAGGGTCTCTGGGAAATGGAAGAGGGTCTCTGGGAAATGGAAGAGGGTCAAAATGGAAAAGGGTCACTGGGTAATGGAAGATCTCTGGGAAATGAAAGAGGGTCTCTGGGTAATGGAAATGGGAAATGGAAGAGGGTCTCTGGGTAATGGAAGAGGGTCTCTGGGAAATGGAAGATGGAATGGAAGAGGGTCTCTGGGAAATGGGAAATGGAAGAGGGTCTCTGGGAAATGGTGGGAAATGGAAGAGGTTCTCTGGGCTTCCAAGTGGCGCAGCCATCTAAGGCACTGCATATCAGTGCTAGAGGCGTCACTACAGACCCTGGTCCGATTCCAGGTTGTATCACAACCGTGCGTGATTAGGAGTCCCATAGGGCGGCGCACAATTGGCCCTGCGTCGTCCGTGTTTGGCCGGGGTAGGTCTTTGGTCTTAAATGACTTACCTAGTTAAATAAATGTTAAATAAAAATAAAATAAATAATGGTAGAGGGTTTTTGGGTAATGGAAGAGGGTATGGAGGCCAAGGTTTTAAAGAACAGTGTGACGGGATTCTTCCTGGGAAGGAGGGTGGACCAATATACAACGTGGTTGAACATAATACAACATAATACAAAACAATAGACGTGGAAAACCGAAAACAGGTGCAACAAACACAGAGACAGGAAACAACCACCCACAAAACCCAACACCAAACAGGCTACCTAAAAATGGTTCCCAGACAATGACTAACACATGCCTCTGATTGAGAACCATATCAGGCCAAACACAGAAACAGACAAACTAGACACACAACATAGAATGCCCACTCAGATCACACCCTGACCAACCAAAACATAGAAACATACAAACAAAACTATGGTCAGGGTTTGACAAACAGATTGCTGCTTCGATGCCAAAAACTCCAACTGCTGTATTGAGGGGGTGGACTATAAAAGGTCTCCAACTGCTGTATTGACTCAGGTCTACTCTGCTCTAGATAAGCTGAATGATATTAAAGCACACTGGTAAAAACTCCAACTGCTGTATTGAGGGAGGACTCAGGTCTACTCTGCTCTAGATAAGCTGAATGATATAAAAGCACTCTGGTAAAATCGTAACAGTGTTATCCATAATTGACTCCTCAACTGTTTACGGATGTGCATTAATTACTCAGGCTTAATCAGGTTTTTAGAGATAATTATTACTTTGGCATAACCGTACACTGGGATGTATTATTAAGAAGATATTGGAAGGAAGGAGTCTCTGGCTACGGCGAAGAGAGAGAAGGGAACTGTCATCGGTGACATTGATACATCTCAACAATGTAGACAGCTGATTGGATTAAACCAGGATGTTGGGCAAGGAGAAGGAGCGGGGCCTGCTGGGAGCATAGATTGACTTTGGCCTGTGTTACAGACAGAACGAGAGGAAGGACTTCTAGTCTAGAATCATCATACTGTGTTTCGGGTCCCAAATGGCAACCTATTCCCTAAGAGCCCTGGTCAAATGTAGTGCCCTCTATAGTGGATAAGCTTCCATTTAGGACACACACCACGTCTCCCTACCCCGCTCCGCAGGCCCAACACTTCCCGTGTGTTTTATCAGCGTGTGCTAGCTCGTCTACTCATAGTGTTCTCCAGCCTGTGCTAGCTAGTCTGCTCCAGCGTGTGCTAGCTAATCTAACTCTAGTCTACTCCAGTGTGGACAAGCTAATCTAACTCTTGTCTACTCCAGCGTGTGCTAGCTAATCTAACTGTGTCTACTCCAGTGTGGACAAGCTAATCTAACTCTTGTCTAACTCTAGTAACTACTCCAGTGTGTGCTAATTTAATCTAACTCTCCAGTGTGTGCTAGCTAATCTCCAGTCTACTCCAGTGTGCTATCTAATCTAACTACTAGTCTACTAATCCAGCGTGTGCTAGCTAATTTAACTCTAGTCTACTCCAGTGTGTGCTAGCTAGTCTGCTCCAGCGTGCTTGCAACTCTAGTCTGCTCCAGTGTGTGCTAGCTAATCTAAGTCTATTCCAGTGTGTGCTAATCTAACTAGTCTACTCCAGCGTGTGCAAGCTAGTCTACTCCAGTGTGTGCTATCTAATCTAACTCTAGTCTACTCCAGCGTGTGCTAGCTAATTTTACTCTAGTCTACTCCAGTGTGTGCTAATCTAAGTCTGCTCCAGCGTGTGCTATCTAATCTAACTCTAGTCTACTCCAGCGTGTCTGCTAATTTAACTCAGTCTACTCCGTGTGCTAGCTAGTCTATTCCAGTGTGTGCAAACTAGTCTACTCCAGCATTCAGTACATTTGAGGTCAACACAGTCTGGACCTGAATCAAGGGAGGTACTATGGCTCCAATCAAAACATGTTGCCAACTGTTGTGTCTTTAAATTCCCTGCCGGTTACAATGCTCCTGAGGCAATCAGTAGAAATATCTGTTGATCATGAGCTAGTGACACTACCAGAAATAAAGATGTAGCTACCTGTTAATATGATGGAGGATGGCGAAATTTACATTCAAATAAAGAAGACCAGTTTTGGAGGACATATGTGTGTTACTGCCAAAAACACGGACAAAAAAAAAAGAAAGATCTGGTACCTTTTGTTATGCTCTCTGAAAACCCCAGTTGGTTCATCACCCTGATATGAACATTTAAAAACATATTTACCATCTTATTAAAAAAGGAAAACAATTACTTCCCTTCCACTCCTTGATAAAGACAGATATGCTGCAGATTCTACTGAGGAGGCAGAGTCATTCGATCATTTATTTTGGTATTTTCCATATGTAGCTCATTTTTGGTCACAGGTCCAACATTTTCCTATAACTAACGCTGCAGATACCAATACTGGGTGATTTAAAAAGTCATAGTCAATCAATCAATAATATAATCATTATTATAGCAAAATGTTCATTTTGAATTTACAATCTGTAGACGCTATGAGAATAGAAAGTTCCAGGACTTTGTGAAGCATCACAGCACAGTTGAAAAATGTATGGCAAATAGAAATCCGAAATGGATGATGTTAAGAGATAGATGGGATAGAATGGAGTTGAAGGGTGGGACTAATAACAAGATAACCAATGTAAAACATTTGGGGTCTGTTAAATGTATATAGGTTCAGAAAGTTGTGAAATAGCACTGTTACAAATAGAAATCAAACTGGATGGACATCAGAAATAGAGGAAGGACTAAAAACAAACAAGAGAGAACTATTACAAAGTAGATTATGTCTGTAAAATGTGTATAAGATGTATGGATTGAAGGTGAAAGCCAAAGTGTTTATTAGTTTACTCCAATTGGGGGAGGGGTGGTAGGGTTTGTGGGGAATAATAATAAAGGTATATTCTTTAAAAATATAGGTATGTTTATATAGCTATGTGTATATAAGTATTTTTATTTTATTTTACCAAGCAAGTCAGTTAAGAACAAATTCTTATTTTCAATGACAGCCTAGGAACAGTGGGTTAACTGCCTGTACAGGGGCAGAACGACAGATTTGTACCTTGTCAGCTCGGGGATTCAAACTTGCAACCTTTTGATTACTAGTCCAATGCTCTAACCACTAGGCTACCCTGCCACCCAAATAGCTATGTATATATAGCTATGTGTATATAGGTATGTATATATAGGTATGTATATAGGTATGTGTATATAGGTATGGTATTAAGCTATGTGTGTATAGCTGACATGTACAAATCTGTCGTTGTGTGAACAGCTAGTTGTATAGCTATGTGTGTATAGGTATGTGTATAGGTATTTGTTATAGGTATGTGTGTATAGGTATGTATGTAAAATGTATGTATAAAATATATAGGTATGTCTATATAGGTATGTCTATGTGGTTATATGGACTAGTAAGGTAAGGTCTGTGAGTTCAAACCCCCGAGCTGACAAGGTATAATCTGTCTTCTGCCCCTGTACAGGCAGTTAACCCACTGTTCCTATATAGGTATTGAAAATAAGAATTTCTTCTTAAGGTATTGCCTAAATAAAGGTCATATGTATGCATAGGTTTATATTGTATGAATTATATGGATATATATATTTACCCAAAAAATATATGTGGGATTGGAAATGATGCAGACAATTACATTGATGGAAGCAACAATCTTTCCACAATATTAAGCTGATCCACCCCTTAATTTAAAAAATAAATAATTAAATACAGATATGCTGTCCATTATCCCTCTTTGCTGACACTATTTTCCAGCTAACTGGTAAAGATAATGACTCCTGAAAACACTGCCCCACAGATGCCGGAGCCTACCCTCATTTTACCTGCTCACACTGTAACCTATTTTTCAGTGGCATAGACGTTTGACAACGATAGTCAAAATGTGATTTGGACTTGGTAGAACGACTCTGGGTTTATTTAATTGTATGAATGCATAAAAATGCAGATAGTGTAACCTGTATAATTGAATTCCCACAGCATCCTCCCAGCAGGGAACCGGTTCACAGACCCAGCGCCTTCCTTTAGTCCTGTTCCGGCCATGGCCCAGCCCAGTATGGAATGTCTGCCTTATTGCTCTTCTGACAGAGATTGATGTTTCACAGAACCATCTGTACAACTCTCTCCCAGAGCCAATGACAGAGAAGAGAAGACAATCAAAGAACTGACCACATGTGTACCCTTTGTTGTTTAATAAAGATGTGATATTTTATTTGGGGGGGGGGGTGATTTATAGCATGTCATTGTACTCTTGTTTATATGTGTTTAGTAATTGTTTCTCAGCCAGTTTGTTGTGGAGAGCTTTGTTTACACAGGGATCCAAAACCACAACTTTATTTTTATGAAATTATATTTAATGTATATTTATTTGTAGAGTAAAGACAGTAACTTTTGGCTCCATGTGTTTGCATTTTGAATTTGTTGAGCTGGAATTGAATGTGTTTATCCTCTATGTTTGACTGTGTGAATTCACTTCATGTAAATCTCTCTGGATAAGAGCAAATGATAAATGTGAATGTTTTACATATAGATCTCAAATTAATGTATTGAAATATTTATTTTTAAATGTTTCAAATATTGATGTCACAAATGTATAATTTGTACAGTTCTTTATAAAATGTTTAGTTATGTGTTACATTGACTATGTCAAACCCAGCAGAACTATTTATTTCTCTGAGAAACCATCTAATGTAGACTATTTGTCTCTGAAATAAAGCCATCTAATGTAGACTATTTGTCTCTGAAATAAAACCATCTAGTGTAGACTATTTGTCTCTGAAATAAAACCATCTAGTGTAGACTATTTGTCTCTGAAATAAAACCATCTAGTGTAGACTATTTGTCTCTGAAATAAAACCATCTAATGTAGACTATTTGTCTCTGAAATAAAACCATCTAGTGTAGACTATTGTCTCTGAAATAAAACCATCTAGTGTAGACTATTTGTCTCTGAAATAAAACCATCTAGTGTAGACTATTTGTCTCTGAAATAAAACCATCTAGTGTAGACAATTTGTCTCTGAAATAAAACCATCTAGTGTAGACTATTTGTCTCTGAAATGAAAAACCATCTAGTGTAGACTATTTGTCTCTGAAATAAAACCATCTAGTGTAGACTATTTGTCTCTGAAATAAAACCATCTAGTGTAGACTATTTGTCTCTGAAATAAAACCATCTAGTGTAGACTATTTGTCTCTGAAATAAAACCATCTAGTGTAGACTATTTGTCTCTGAAATAAAACCATCTAGTGTAGACTATTTGTCTCTGAAATAAAACCATCTAGTGTAGACTATTTGTCTCTGAAATAAAACCATCTAGTGTAGACTATTGTCTCTGAAATAAAACCATCTAGTGTAGACTATTGTCTCTGAAATAAAACCATCTAGTGTAGACTATTGTCTCTGAAATAAAACCATCTAGTGTAGACTACTTGTCTCTTAAATAAAACCATCTACTGTAAAATATTTGTCTCTGAAATAAAACCATCTCGTGATAGATTTTAAACAAATACATGTCTGTCATTGAACAACCCCATGATAAGATAGTGAAAAAACACACCAATGTCTTTCACAATTTATTGAAACAATAAAAGGTCATTTGTGGTGAAGTGTTCAGAGTGAAACTTTGTGCTCCAGTTTTGATAACAAGGCAAATCCCGTCTCGACCGCTCCCATTGGTTATATCTGACACACGGCTCCTCACAAACGGCTCCTAACGGCTATTTATAAAGGTGTGTTTCCACTGGGTTCAGATCCTGTCTCACTGCTATTGAAGGTGTGTTTCTACTGGGTTCAGATCCTGTCTCACTGCTGTTGAAGGTGTGTTTCTACTGGGTTCAGATCCTGTCTCACTGCTATTGAAGGTGTGTTTCTGCTGGGTTCAGATCCTGTCTCACTGCTATTGAAGGTGTGTTTCTGCTGGGTTCAGATCCTGTCTCACTGCTGTTGAAGGTGTGTTTCTGCTGGGTTCAGATCCTGTCTCACTGCTATTGAAGGTGTGTTTCTGCTGGGTTCAGATCCTGTCTCACTGCTATTGAAGGTTTGTTTCTGCTGGGTTCAGATCCTGTCTCACTGCTATTGAAGGTGTGTTTCTGCTGGGTTCAGATCCTGTCTCACTGCTATTGAAGGTGTGTTTCTGCTGGGTTCAGATCCTGTCTCACTGCTGTTGAAGGTGTGTTTCTGCTGGGTTCAGATCCTGTCTCACTGCTGTTGAAGGTGTGTTTCTGCTGGGTTCAGATCCTGTCTCACTGCTATTGAAGGTGTGTTTCTGCTGGGTTCAGATCCTGTCTCACTGCTATTGAAGGTGTGTTTCTGCTGGGTTCAGATCCTGTCTCACTGCTATTGAAGGTGTGTTTCTGCTGGGTTCAGATCCTGTCTCACTGCTATTGAAGGTGTGTTTCTGCTGGGTTCAGATCCTGTCTCACTGCTATTGAAGGTGTGTTTCTGCTGGGTTCAGATCCTGTCTCACTGCTATTGAAGGTGTGTTTCTGCTGGGTTCAGATCCTGTCTCACTGCTATTGAAGGTGTGTTTCTGCTGGGTTCAGATCCTGTCTCACTGCTATTAAAGGTGTGTTTCTGCTGGGTTCAGATCCTGTCTCACTGCTATTGAAGGTGTGTTTCTGCTGGGTTCAGATCCTGTCTCACTGCTATTGAAGGTGTGTTTCTGCTGGGTTCAGATCCTGTCTCACTGCTATTGAAGGTGTGTTTCTGCTGGGTTCAGATCCTGTCTCACTGCTATTGAAGGTGTGTTTCTGCTGGGTTCAGATCCTGTCTCACTGCTATTGAAGGTGTGTTTCTGCTGGGTTCAGATCCTGTCTCACTGCTATTGAAGGTGTGTTTCTGCTGGGTTCAGATCCTGTCTCACTGCTATTGAAGGTGTGTTTCTGCTGGGTTCAGATCCTGTCTCACTGCTGTTGAAGGTGTGTTTCTGCTGGGTTCAGATCCTGTCTCACTGCTATTGAAGGTGTGTTTCTGCTGGGTTCAGATCCTGTCTCACTGCTATTGAAGGTGTGTTTCTGCTGGGTTCAGATCCTGTCTCACTGCTATTGAAGGTGTGTTTCCACTGGGTTTAGATCCTGTCTCACTGCTATTGAGTCTTCTTAATCTACCTAGCTCCACCACTCCATCAAAATAACACATTGAAACATACTAGCCTACATACTGGGCACAGACATCAATTCATCGTCTATTCCATGTTGGTGCAACATAATTTCATTGAAATGACGTGGAAACAACGTTGATTCAAACAGTGTTTGCTCAGCGTGTAAATATTCAGGTGTTGATCTGAGGGCCTAGGATGCCTACCTGTATTGGTGTGTTGACCCCAAGTCCTACCTGTATTGGTGTGTTGATCCCAAGTCCTACCTGTATTGGTGTGTTGATCCCAAGTCCTACCTGTATTGGTGTGTTGATCCCAAGTCCTACCTGTATTGGTGTGTTGATCCCAAGTACTACCTGTATTGGATGCCTACCTGTATTGGTGTGTTGATCCCAAGTCCTACCTGTATTGGTGTGTTGATCCCAAGTCCTACCTGTATTGGATGCCTACCTGTATTGGTGTGTTGATCCCAAGTCCTACCTGTATTGGATGCCTACCTGTATTGGTGTGTTGATCCCAAGTCCTACCTGTATTGGATGCCTACCTGTATTGGTGTGTTGATCCCAAGTCTTACTTGTATTGGATGCAACACTCCTTAAGGAGTTCCAAACTGCCTCTGGAAGCAACATCAGCACAAGAACTGTTCGTCCGGGAGCTTCATGAAATGGATTTCCATTTCCGAGCAGCCTCACACAAGAATAAGATCACCATGCACAATACCAAGCTCCGGCTGGACTGATGTAAAGCTTACCGCCATTGGAATATGGAGCAGTCGAAACGTGTTCTCTGGAGTGATGAATCTGTCAGTCTGACGGACAAATCTGTGTTTGGCGGATGCCAGGAGAACGATACCTGTCCCAATGCATAGTGCAAACTGTAAAGTTTGGTGGAGGAGGAATAATAGTCTGGGGTTGTTTTACATGGTTCAGGCCCCTTAATTCCAGGGAAGGGAAATCTTAACTCTACAGCATACAATGACATTCTAGATGATTCTGTGCTTCCAACTTTATGACTACAGTTGGGGAAGGCCCTTTCCTGTTTCAGCATGACAATGCCCCCGTGTTGTTGGAGGATGATTTGGGTTATGGGGGAAGGCCCTTTCCTGTTTCAGCATGACAAATGCGAGGTCCATACAGCAATGGTTTGTCGATATCGGTGTGGAAGAACTATAATGCATTGTGGAGATCCTGAGGGAAATCTACGAGTACCAACAGCTATGGAGGAACAACATACTCCCTCAAGGAAAGATCCGACCATCTCACAAAATAACTTTACCCAGACAAAAAAAGAAAAACAGATCCATCTACAGACACGGACGATTTACTTACCATTGAAGTAGAGGCTAGTGCTCTGGCTGGAATCCATGCAACACTGGAACAGTTGTGTGAGGAGGTAGCAGGGCTGAGGGGGAGTTTGGAGTTTAGCCAGAGTGAAAATCTCACGCTCCAAGGAGAAAACAAGGCACTCACAGCCAAGGTAAAAATCCACGATCCCAACATGGATTGTCCACTCAGGGAAAACAGGGTGATGAAGGAGTCGCTACTAGACATACAAAGTCGTAGCAGGCGTGAAAATATATATTTTTTTTTAGAAACCTGAGGACGCATCCAATTATCCAGAGGGCGCGATCAGATAATTCATGCAATCCGACTTGAAACATCTGATAGAGACTGTAAACAAGGTGGCTTTCCAGCGTGAACATAGACTTGGAGCTCGGAGCTACAAGACAATGGTCCCCGACCGATCATCGCAATATTTGAACACCACCAACTAAAGGAGCTTATCAAAAGCAAGGGAAGGAGCTTAAAGGGACCAAATTTAGTCTCAATTACCAATTTCAAAGAGAGATAAACGAACTTCGTTGGAGACTGTATCCAGTATAAAGGCAACAGAGGGAGAAGGATTCCTTTCTCATTGTGGACAAACTCTTTACAGATGGACAGCTATTCCGAGACAGCTCCATAACACCATGGCTGTACTAAATTCTACAGGGACTTCAGGTTACGAAAAAAAGAAAGTATGGGAACTGTAACAATATCTGAACACTGTGAAGTGGATATGAACATACACGTACTCAATTACATTCTTGCTTACACATACGGACTTATACATACACACACACCTGATCTCGCTCTCTTCTCTCACTTTCTCTATTGTCGAGAACTGTTTTATAATTGAGTGTGTTTACTGTTTGTCTATGTTTTTTTAATGTATTTGTCTATAAGTTTATATATGTTTACAACAAGCAAGGGGAAGATATCAGAATAGGGTCATTGGGGAATAATAACATATTGTATGGAATACATTTGTACTGTATTGAAGCCGTCTCTGGAGTAATGCAAGGTCTCTTTCATGATCATGTGAAACGTCAATTGCTATGGAAATGCTGGGATGTGTTCTAAATATGAGACATTTGAAAGCTCTAGTTTTGACCGTCATAATAACTCTGATGGCAGTAACTTTACAAGCACTAATTATGGTGAATTTAGACTGAGAATAGTATCTAGATGTGGTAAGAGGTGAAATAAGTTATTGCTGCTGGTGATTCTCTTATCCAGATTGGAAAGCGGCCGAGGTCATCCCCTCTTCAAAGGGGGAGACACTCTAGACCCAAACTGTTACAGACCAAGTGAACAAACAGATCACCGACACCATTTACTTCTGGCCCTTCTTTGGACACTGTGTTAACTAACTTCCAGACAAGCTTCAATGACATACAACTCTCCTTCCGTGGCCTCCAACTGCTCTTAAATGTAAGTAAAACTAAATGCATGATCTTCCACTTATCACTGCCTGTACCTGCCCGCCAGTCCAGAATCACTATTCTGGACAGTTCTGACTTAGAATATGTGGACAATTACAAATACCTAGGTGTCTGGCCAGACTGTAACTCTCCTTCCAAACTCACATTCAACATCTCCAATCCAAAATTAAATCTAGAATTGGCTTCCTATTTCACAGCAAAGCATCCTTCACTCATGCTGCCAAACATACCCTCGTAAAACTGACCAGCCTACCGATCCTCGACTTCGGCGATGTCATTTGCAAAATAACCTTCCAACACTCTACTCAAAAATTGGATGCAATCTATCACAGTGCCATACGTTTTGTCACCACCCACCACTGCGATCTGTATGTTCTCATTGGCTGGCCCACGCTTCATACTCGTCGCCAAACCCACTGGCTCCAAGTCATCGCCAAGTCTCTGCTAGGTAAAGCCCCGCCTTATCTCAGCTCACTGGTCACCATAGCAGCACCCACTCGTAGCACGCACTCCAGCAGGTATATCTCACTGGTCACCCCCAAAGCCAATTCTTTCTTTGGCCGCCTTTCCTTCCACTTCTCTGAAGCTGGAGACTCACATCTCCTATTTTGCGACGAAGCCTACTTCACTCATGCTCATACCTTCGTAAAACTGACTATCCTACCGATTCTTGAATTCGGCGATGTCATTTATAAAATAGCCTCCATTACTCTACTCAGCAAATTAGATGCAGTATATCACAGTGCCATCCGTTTCGTCACCAAATCCCCATATACCACTACGACCTGTACGCTCTCGTTGGCTGGCCCTCGATTCATATTCGTCGCCAAACCAACTGGCTCCAGGTCATCTATAAGTCTTTGTTAGGTAAAGCCCTGCCTTATCTCATCTCATTGGTCACCATAGCAGCACCCACTCGTAGCATGTGCTCCAAAAGGTATATTTCTCTGGTAACCCCCAAAGCTTATTCCTCCTTTGGCTGCCTTTCCTTCCAGTTGTCTGCTGCCAATGACTGGAACTAATTTTAAAAAATCACTGAAGCTGGAGACTTATATCTCCCTCACTACCTTTAAGCATCAGCTGTCAGAGCAGCTCACAGATCACTGCACCTGTCCATAGCCCATTTGTAATTATCCCATTCAACTACATCATCCCCATATTGTTATTTATTTCATTTACTTTTTGGCTCTTTTGCACCCCAGTATCTCTGCTTGCACATTCATCTTCTGCACAAGTATCACTCCAGTGTTTAATTGCTATATTGTAAATGCTTCCCCACTATGACCTACTTATTGCCTTACCTCCCGAATCTTACCTCATTTGCACACACTGTGTATAGATTTTTTATATTGTGTTGCTGACTGTACATTTGTTTATTCCATGTTTAACTGTGCTGTTGTTTTTGTCGCACTGCTTTGCTTTATCTTGGCCAGGTCACAGTTGTAAATGAGAACTTGTTCTCAACTGGCCACCTGATTACATAAAGGTCAAGAGGTCAAATAAAATAAATGCCAGTTATAATTGTTTAGGAGATTATTTAAAAAAGAAGATCAGTCTTTATGTGGTCGCAGTTGTAAATGAGAATTTGTTCTCAAATGGCCACATGGTTAAATAAAGGTAAAATAAAAAATATATAGAAAAACCTGTAATGCATAGAATTCACTGGCTTGTATGCAAAGCAGTAATTGTTTCAAACCTGTCATTGATGCATCATGAAACAGTGTTTGATGAAGGCATTGACTGTAAAGTTTTTGGGCTTTTTCCCCCCAGCATTGTCCCAGCCATATCATCAGCAGCAGGAAGAATTAATGTCCTCCACAATAGTATGGGGCTTGCCTGTCCTAGCCAGCCCTCCACAATAGTATGGGGCTTGCCTGTCCTAGCCAGTCCTCCACAATAGTATGGGGTTTGTCTGTCCTAGCCAGTCCTCCACAATAGTATGGGGCTTGCCTGTCCTAGCCAGTCCTCCACAATAGTATGGGGTTTGTCTGTCCTAGCCAGTCCTCCACAATAGTATGGTGCTTGCCTGTCCTAGCCAGTCCTCCACAATAGTATGGGGTTTGCCTGTCCTAGCCAGTCCTCCACAGCCAGTCCTAGTATGGGGTTTGCTTGTCCAAGCCAGTCCTCCACAATAGTATGGGGTTTGCCTGACCTAGCCAGTCCTCCACAATAGTATGGGGTTTGCCTGTCCTAGCCAGTCCTCCACAATAGTATGGGGTTTGCCTGTCCTAGCCAGTCCTCCACAATAGTATGGGGTTTGCCTGTCCTTGCCACTGGGTAGCTCAGCATATTAGATGCTTCTAGCCCCTTCTTATTAATGGTATGTGTTGCAGACTTTTTTTAAAGAAGATCAGTTTTTATGTGGCTAAAAGAAAAGGAATATAACATATAATGTTTACAGGAAACTCTACACCCTTAGATGAAGTTGCGTGTAAAAAGGAATGGGGTGGTGAAATAATTTTCTGTCATGGACAAAGGAACTCAGAAGGTGTGATGATTAATGATTAATGATTAATATTTAATTAACAAAAATGTTGATCTGAATGTCTAAATAGTCAGGAATGATTCACCAGAAACGTGGATCTTTTTGAATATGAAATTGGACGAAAAATAGATGTGGCTCATTAATCTATATGGTCCAAATCAGGATGATCCACACTTCTTGGAAAACATTTACACCAATTTATTGAACTTACAAGACAACAAATGATCAAAGAATTATGGTAGGAGACTATAACACAGTACCTCAATGGAACATAAAGATAATCACTCTACAAACTCTAATCACCGTGCCCTTAAGGAAATCACAAATATTATGGACACATTAGAAATAGTGGATATTTGGAGACTAAAAAACCTTGACCTAGTAAGACATACATGGAGGAGTCTTAATCAAGCTAGTCATCTTGACACATTCTTGTCTCATTCTCTCTTGCATCAAAGGTTAAAAAAGCATTTTAATAGGAGACGGAATGCGATCAGATCATCATCTAGTTGGCATTCACATAACTCTTGTAGATTTTTTTTTATTATTACAAATTTTGACAGTTTAGTATAGGTTTAGGAAATCCCCTTATTGTTTGGGATACCTTTAAATGTACCTTCAGAGGTCATTCAATTCAAGTTTCATCAAATCAAATCAAATCAAAGTTTATTTGTCACGCCCGCCAAATACAACAGGTGCAACCAATAGTGCAAAAAGTATTACGTGAACAATAGGTAAGGAAAGAAATAAAGCAACAGTAAAAAGACAGGCTATATACAGTAGAGAGGCTATATACAGTAGAGACGCTATATACAGTAGAGGGGCTCTATACAGTAGTGAGGCTATATACAGTAGAGAGGCTATATACAGTAGAGACGCTATATACAGTAGAGGGGCTCTATACAGTAGTGAGGCTATATACAGTAGAGACGCTATATACAGTAGAGGGGATCTATACAGTAGAGAGGCTATAAACAGTAGAGAGACTATATACAGTAGAGAGGCTATATACAGTAGAGAGGCTATATACAGTAGAGAGGCTATATACAGTAGATGATATATACAGTAGAGAGGCTATATACAGTAGAGAGGCTATATACAGTAGAGGGGCTCTATACAGTAGTGAGGCTATATACAGTAGAGAGGCTATATACAGTAGAGAGGCTATATACAGTAGAGAGGCTATATACAGTAGATATTCTATATACAGTAGAGAGGCTATATACAGTAGATTATATATACAGTAGACAGGCTATAAACAGTAGAGAGGCTATATACAGTAGACAGGCTAAATACAGTAGAGAGGCTATATACAGTAGAGAGGCTATATACAGTAGATGATATATACAGTAGAGAGGCTATATACAGTAGAGAGGCTATATACAGTAGAGGGGCTATATACAGTAGATGATATATACAGTAGAGAGGCTATATACAGTAGAGAGGCTATATACAGTAGAGAGGTTATATACAGTAGAGAGGCTATATACAGTAGATTATATATACAGTAGACAGGCTATAAACAGTAGAGAGGCTATATACAGTAGAGAGGCTATATACAGTAGAGAGGCTATATACAGTAGAGAGGCTATATACAGTAGACAGGCTATATAAAGTAGAGAGGCTATATACAGTAGAGAGGCTATATACAGTAGATTATATATATACAATAGACAGGCTATAAACAGTAGAGAGGCTATATACAGTAGACAGGCTAAATACAGTAGAGAGGCTATATACAGTAGAGAGGCTATATACAGTAGAGAGGCTATATACAGTAGAAAGATTAAATACAGTAGAGAGGCTATATACAGTAGACGCTATATACAGTAGAGAGGCTATATACAGTAGAGAGGCTATATACAGTAGAGAGACTATATACAGTAGATAGGCTACATACAGTAGAGAGGCTATATACAGTAGAGAGGCTATATACAGTAGAGAGGTTATATACAGTAGAGATGCTATATACAGTAGAGAGGCTATATACTGTAGCGAGGCTATATACAGTAGCGAGGCTACATACAGACACCGGTTAGTCAGGCTGATTGAGGTAGTTAAAGTGACTATGCATATATGATAAACAGAGAGTAGCAGCAGCGTAAAAATAGGGGTTGGGGTGGGCACACAATGCAAATATTCCGGGTAGTCATTTGATTACCTGTTCAGGAGTCTTATGGCTTGGGGGTAAAAACTGTTGAGAAGCCTTTTTGTCCTAGACTTGGCACTCCGGTACCGTTTGCCAAGCAGTAGTAGAGAGAACCGTCTATGACTGGGGTGGCTGGGGACTTTGACAATACCATTTTTAGGGCCTTCCTCTGACACCTGTAGCGGTCCTGGATGGCAGGCAGCTTAGCCCCAGTGATGTACTGGGCCGTACAAACTACCTTCTGTAGTGCATTGCAGTCAGAGGCCGAGCAGTTGCCGTACCATGCAGTGATGCAGCCGGTCAGGATGCTCTCGATGTTCCAGCTGTAGAACCTTTTGAGGATCTCAGGACCCATGCCAAATCTTTTTAGTTTCTTGGAGAATAGGTTTTGTCGTGCCCTCTTCACTACAGTCTTGGTGTGTTTGACCATTCTAGTTTGTTGTTGATGTGGCCAACAAGGAACTTGAAGCCCTCAACCTGCACCACAACAGCCCCGTCGATGAGACTGGGGTGTGCTCGGTCCTCTGTTTTCCTGTAGTCCACAATCATCTCCTTAGTCTTGGTTACGTTGAGGGATAGGTTGTTATTCTGGCACCACCCGGCCAGGTTTCTGACCTCCTCCATATAGGCTGTCTCGTCGCTGTCGGTGATCAGGCCTACCACTGTTGTGTCATCTGCAAACTTCATGATGGTATTGGAGTCATGCCTGGTCATGCAGTCGTGGGTGAACAGGGAGTACAGGAGGGGACTGAGCATGGACCCCTGGGGAGCTGGGGAGTTGAGGATCAGCGTGGCAGATGTGTTGCTACCTTCCCTCACCACCTTGGGGCGGCCAATCAGGAAGTCCAGGATCCAGTTGCATATGGAGATATTTAGTCCCAGGATCCTTAGCTTAGTGATGAGCTTTGAGGGTACTATGGTGTTGAACGCTGAGCTGTAGTCAATGAATAGCATTCTCACATAAGTGTTCCTTTTGTCCAGGTGGGAGAGGGCAGTGTGGGGTGCAATAGAGATTGCATCATCTGTGGATCTGTTGGGGCAGTATGCAAATTGGAGTGGGTGTAGGGTTTCTGGGATAATGGTGTTGATGTGAGCCATTACCAACCTTTCAAAGCACTTCATGGCTACGGACGTGAGTGCTACGGGTCTGTAGTCATTTTTGGCAGGTTGCCTTTGTGTTCATGGGAACAGGGCTATGGTGGTCTGCTTGATTGTATTGCAGACTCAATCAGGGACATGTTGAAAATGTCAGTGAAGACACCTGCCAGTTTGTCAGCACATGCCTGGAGCACACGTCCTGGTAATCCATCTGGCCCCACGGCCTTGTGTATGTTGACCTGTTTAAAGGTCTTACGCACATCGGCTGCGGACAGCGTGATCACAGTTTTCCGGAACAACTGATGCTCTCATGCATACCTCAGTGTTGCTTGCCTCGATGTGAGCATAGATGTGATTTAGCTTGTCTGGTAGGCTTGTGTCACTGGGCAGCTCACGGCTGTGCTTCCCTTTGTAGCCTGTAATAGTTTGCAAGCCCTGCAACATAAGATGAGCATCGGAGCCGGTGTAGTACGATTCAATCTTAGCCTTGTATTGATGCTTTGCATGTTTGATGGTTCGTCACAGTGCATAGAAGGATTTCCGATTACAGTCCTGCACCTTGAAAGCGGCAGCTCTACCCTTTAGCTCAGTGCAAATGTTGTCTGTAATCCATGGCTTCTGGTTGGGGTATGTATGTACGGTCACGTCCTCGATGCACTTATTGATAACGTCAGTGACTGATGTGGTGTATTCCTCAATATCATCGGAAGAATCCCAGAACATGTTCCTGTCTGCAAAACAGTTCAGTAGTTTAGCATCTGCTTCATCTGAAAACGTTTTTAGGCCGAGTCACTGGTGCTCCCTGCTTTAATTTTTCTTGTAAGGAATCAGGAGGATAGAGTTGTAGTCGGATTTACGAAATGGAGGGCGAGGGAGAGCTTTGTACGCGTCTCTGTGTGTAGAGTACAGGTGATCTAGACTTTTTTTCCCTCTGGTTGCACATTTAACATGTTGATAGAAATTTGGTAGAACTGATTTAAGTTTCCCTGCTTTGAATCTCCTGCCACTAAGATTGCCGCCTCTGGGTGAGTGGTTTCTTGTTTGCTTATTTCCTTATACAACTGACTGAGTGCGGTCTTAGTGCCAGCATCCGTCTGTGGTGGTAAAAAAACAGCCACGAAAAGTATAGCTGAACTGAACTCTCTCTAGGCAAGTAGTGTGGTCTGAAATGTATCATAACATACACTACTTCAGGAATTTGATCTTAACTGACTTGCCTAGTAAAATAAAACAAATGTAAAAAATTCAGCCATGATTCCGTGAAACATAGGATATTACAGTTTTGATGTCCTGTTGGTCGTACCTCATCTAATTTATTGTCCACTGATTGCACATTGGCGAGTAGTATTGACGATAACGGCAGCTTTCCCACTCGCCTTCTCCGGGTCCTGACCAGGCATCCGGCTCTCTGTCCTCTGTACCTGCGTCGCTTCCTCTTGGAAATAACGTGGATGTTGGCCTTGTCGAGTGTTTCCAGAATGTCCTGTGCGTCCTGCTTGTTGAAGAAAAAATCGTAATCTAATCCGAGGTGAGTGATCGCTGTCCTGATATCCAGAAGCTCTTTATTGCCGTAAGATACGTTTACAGAAACATGATGTACAAAATAAGTTACAAATAACGTAAAAAAAACACATATTTAGCAGCACATTTTACCAATAATGAAAAAGCAGTTTCTGGCAAAAGAGACATGACTAATAAGAGAAATCCATGAACTAATAGATAAAAACGATACTACAGAGATACAAATTCAGTTAGAGGAAAAACAAAAAGAACTTGAGGAACTTATTCCAGAACGATCTAATGTAATCTATTACAAAAAATAAAACAAACTGGATGGAATATAGGTAAAAATGCACAAGATTCTTCCTGAATCTCTAAAACAGGAATGCTGACAAAAATAATTTGCAGAAACTCATTACTGAAGACTGAGTCATCTATGATTCTCTGAATTATATTTTAAAAGAGGAAGCAAATTATTTTAGGCAGGTGTTCTCTTTTCCGTCTAATCTTCTCCCACTGAATTAAGATTACGTTAAGGAATTCTTTCCAAATAATATTTAAAAAAAATGTCATTAACAAATGTACAGAAAGATCAGATCGAAAGCCATATTACAGAGGAATCATTTTTTGAGGCTATTAAATCCTTTCAGTCTGGAAAAACCCCAGGGCTTGGAGGTATACCAGGGGAGGTATATCAAGCATTGTTTGATATACTAAAAGCTCCATTGTTAGATTGTTTTAACTACTCCTATAGAAATGTTTGTCTGTCACGTACTCAGCAGGAAGGTCGGATTTCTCTATTATTAAAACAAGACCCAGATGGCAACTATAAAGACCCAGTCTATCTAAAAAAAGCTGGAGACCCCTTACACTTCAATGTTGTGATGCAAAAATACTAGCGAAATGCATAGCACTCAGAATTAAAAGGGTTTTACTGGGTATTGTTCATCCTGATCAGACAGGTTTTTTACATGGAAAATACATTGGAGATAATATACGACAACTACTAGAAATAATAGATCATCATGAAATATCTATGCCAGGCCTGGTATTTATAGCAGATTTTGAAAAGGCATTTGAAAGAGTGGATATTTTTTTCTTCTTTTTTTCTCTGTAATTCTCTTATAAAATGGGTAAAGATAATGTATAGCAACCGCAAGTGTAAAATAGTATTTAACGGCTACTTCTCAGAGAGTTTTGAATTGTTTAGAAGAGTTAAACAAGGGTGTCCGCTGTCACCATATCTATTCGTTATGGCCATCGAAATGCTTGCTATTAAAATCAGATCCAATAACATTAGAGGGTTTGAAATCCAAGGCTTAAAAACAAAGGTGTCCATGTATGCCGATGACTCTAGTTTTATATTAAGTCCGCGAGCTAGATCCCTGCAATGTCTCCTTGAAGATCTAGATAACTTTTCTGTACTCTCTGGACTAAAACCTAATTATGATAACTGTACAATAATACGTATTGGATTTTTAAAAAATACAGCTTTTACATTACCCTGCAGTTTACTTATAAAATGGGCTGATGGTGAAGTAGACATACTTGGTATTCATAACACAAAATATATAAATAAGCTCTCCACAATGAATACAATAGAAAACTTGTAAAAATAGACAAGATCCTGCAACCATGGAGAGGTAAATACCTGTCTATTTATGGGAAAAAACTGACCTGATTAACTCCTTAGTCATATGTCAGTTTACTCAGTTACTTATGGCGCTGCCTACTCATGATGACTAATTTTTCAAATCATATGAGAAAGAAATATTTAGCTTTATCTTGGACACTAAACCAGACAAAATAAAACGTGCCTATCTATATAATGAATATGAAATGGGTGGGTTGAGATTATTAAATATAAAAGCACTCAACCTATCTGTAAAAGCTTCAGTTATTCAAAAGTTTTACTTGAAGTGGGGTCCTGTGTGGCTCAGTTGGTAGAGCATGGCGCTTGCAATGCCAAGCGTCGTGGGTTCGATTCCCGCTGGGACCACCCATATGTAAAAGTAGTGGCCCCAGCCGACTTGTAAGTCGCTTTGGACAAAAGCGTCTGCTAAATGGGATATATTATTATTATTATATTAAGTAGATTACTAAGAAAAGCTCATCCATTGTTTAAAAATGGCCTTTTTTGCCTTTGTGCAGATTGCCATTTTCGATTAATTGAAAATTATACTTTTTTCAAAGTATCTCTCTTTTTCAAACAAGAATTGCAGAGCTGGCTACAATTTCAATTTCATCCCCCTAAAAAGAGAGAACAAATATTATAACAAATATTATGGCTGAACTCAAATGTGCTGGTTGATACCTGTGATTATGTGAAAGATGTTTGAAAGGGTATTTTGTTCTTAAATTATATTGTAAATTGGAATGGTAGAGTTATGTTCTTCATGTAGTTTTCAGAATTGTACAGGAAGGTCTGCTCAATCCAAGAGTACAACCAATTGATGACAGCATTAAAATCACTGGATGTTTTGGAATCAAAACATTACTGCACATAAGGCAGCAATGTAAACTGAGATTTTTGAATATAAATATGCACATTATTGAACAAAACATACATGTATTGTGTAACATGATGTCCTATGAGTGTCATCTGATGATGATCATCAAAGGTTAGTGTTTATTTATATCAATATTTCTGCTTTTTGTGACTCCTATCTTTGGCTGGAAAAAATGGCTCTGTGTTTTTTCGACTTGGCTATGACCTAACATAATCATATGTGGTGCTTTAGCTGTAAAGCATTTTTTAAATCGGACATGATGGGTAGTTTAACAAGATATTTATCTTTCATTTGCTGTATTGGACTTGTTAATGTGTGAAAGTTATATATTTAAAAAAAATATTTTTGAATTTTGCGCGCTGACTTTTCAGCAGAATGTTGTCGAGGGGTTCCGCTAGCGGAAGGTTAACCTCTCTGCGCAAGGAACCCGGTAGCGGGCTGAAATTCCACAACATACGGTGATCACTACATAAATAGTCATATTAAACATTCATGAAAATACAAGTGTCTAACATGTATCGAAAGCTTAGAATCATGCTAATCCAACTGCATTGTCAGATTTAAAAAATTATTTACTGCGAAAGAATACGATGATATTATCTGAGGATTGAGCCCCATAAAAAAACAACTATTTCAACCTGCACAGGCGTTACATAATCCCAAACTACATTAAAATAAATTGTTTACCTTTGACGATCTTCATCTGTTTGCAATCCCAACGCTCATTGTTACACAATGAATGATCTTTTGTTCGATAAAATCCGTTTTTATAGCCTAACACGAAACATTGCCTGAACCGCTTGTGTCATGAATTCCGTCTCATTCCATTTTCGATGACACATTCAAGGGTAAATACCCACACAAAACGTGACTTTTCCAGTCATGTTTGGTTTCATTGCAATCAACTGGTTTGTATGTAACATGGTTTGTTTGTAACACAACCAAACCTGATGGGCCATTTCGCGGGACGTATTGACTGTAAGAAACCGATTTGAAGACAACAAGTAATGACATCACTGTGCACCAATGGTATGACCACTGTTTCGTTGATTGACTGTATTTTAACCCAATGGCCACTGATCGTTTTGAAATCCAGCTGGGAAGATAGCCAATGAGCTGAGGTAAAAGGCAATATGCAATGGTTATGTGTTGGAAGACCAACCCATGTAGTAAACTCCGGTGTAAAGAGTGTCATTCGCTATTGAAGTTTTATACCGGAAGGAACTACGCATTTTACACACAGCATTGTTTGGTAATTGCGCAGATTCAGCTGTTTATATATCAATCAGTTTGGCGACTAAGTCAGGGAAAGCTAAATCGAAGTCTAGATATACAGATGTACACACAATTTTAGAAGAAATTGATCGGAAAAGTGAGACAGAGATTGTTGTAGGACGAGTCATTTAGCGATTCCCAAGTGGAGGAATATTTTTTGAACGGAGAGTGTTTGGACTGGTAACTTCTTCTCATGCTAATGCCCTTGTTTGAAAATTATAATATCAAATATTATTTGTGATTTGTTTTAATTTTAGAAGCAATATATAAAAATATAATGTATTGAAATGTGAGATGCGTGTGTCTGCCGCCCCACCCCTTCCCACATGAAATAGTCTATTTGAGGCTGTTGAGGGGAGGGCAGGCCCGCAACAATGGCCAAAGTGAAATGGAGACAGTAGATACAGCTGGTCTGTTGTAATATAATAAAGACAGTAGATCGAGCTGGTCTCTCATAATATAATAGAGACAGTAGAGCTAGCTGAAATGTCATAATATAAAAGAGACAGTAGATCTAACAAGTCTATAATAATATATTCAACCTTATGTTCCCTGTACTCTATATACATATATCTGTTTATTTTACCTGTTGATACTCACTTTACAGCAGAAAGAGACTGCTATGGCACCTGGCATCAGCCTCACAAAATTGTGTAGAGCTTTGGCAAAGTGGGTGGGGTTATATCCTTCCTGTTTGGCCCTGTCCGGGGGCCTCATCGGATGGGGCCACAGTGTTTCCTGTGTGAATTTAAGTACGCTCTCTCTAATTCTCTAGTTCTCTCTCTCGGAGGACCTGAGCCCAAGGACCATGCGTCAGGACTACCTGGCATGATGACTCCTTGCTGTCCCCAGTCCACCTGGCCTTGCTGCTGTTCCAGTTTAAACTGTTCTGCCTGCGGCTATGATACCCTAAACTGTTCATATTTACTCTTGAGGTGCTGTCCTGTTGCATCCTCTACAACTACTGTGATTATTATTATTTTACCCTGCTGGTCAACTATGAATGTTTGAAAATCTCGGCCATGTTCTGTTATAATCTCCACCCGGCACAGCCAGAAGAGCACTGGCCACCCCTCATAGCCTGGTTCCTTTCTAGGTTTCTTCCTAGGTTTTGGCCTTTCTAAGGAGTTTTTCCTAGCCACCGTGCTTCTACACCTGCATCGCTTGCTGTTTGGGGTTTTAGGCTGGGTTTCTGTACAGCACTTTGAGATATTAGCTGATGTGCGAAGGGCTATATAAATACATTTGATTTGATGGAGGACTGAAGGTCTTCCAAATATTGAAATTGTGTAAATAGTTACCCATGTTATTTTGTAAATGTATAGATTTTTTTCTCCATTTTTTGGGGGTGTATGTTAGAATACCATTTTGGCATTTTGTATATAGTTATTTGTTACATAATATATACCTTCACCAATTTGGCCACTTGGGTACATTTGGGCTACTTGTGTGGGACACCTGGGTGACTTCATGATAAATGTCATGTAAGCACACTCATTTTGGAAGTTATCATTCTGAAACTTTGCACAAGTACTGTTGCCCTCTTATATTTTTCACTGAAATTGTCGCCATCATCCTATCTGAATGTTTGTTTTATCTTGTTCATTTTAAAGATGATGATACAACAATGAAAATATAAAACGTATGTTTTTTTCATTGTATTATCTAAACCAGATCTATTGTGTTATATTCTCTTACATTCAATTCATACTTAAGTGTTTTCTTTCAAATGGTACCAAGAATATGCATATCCTTGGTTCTGTGGCTGAGCTACATTCAGTTAGATTTGGGTATGTCTTCAGGCGGAAATTGAAAAAAGTAGGGGGTAGCTCTAAGAGGTTTTAAGGGACTCTCACTGCCAGACAAGTTACTTTCTGCCCAATCTCTGTATGCCATGGCCTGATTAGAAGATCCTAACTGCAATAGCAACTGGAAGAGCCTGACTGGAATAGTGACTGAACGAGCCTAACTTGAAGAGTGACTGAAAGAGTGATTGAAAGAAACCACCTGAATGGAAAAGTGATGGAAAGAGTGACTGGAAGAGTGACTGAAAGAGTGACTAAAATAAAATTTCTGGAAGAGTGACTAAAAGAGAATTTCTGGAAGAGCTGTTGTGGAAATGTCCTTAATTACCAAATGATGAGAGAGCAAATCACACACCAGTCAGAGTTATGCTTAATCTTCACCTTTAATAATAATTAAGCTTTTGCAATAGCATTTTGACTTTCAACATTTCAGTATCTCTAATGGAAATTTGAGAGTGGTCAACATAATGGCAACTGTGATCTTTTATAGCAAAGATCCACCCCCCCCCCCAGTTGACATGACAAACCACAGGTCTTAGAAACTTACACAAAGAAAGACTTTACTTCAGAGAAGAGTGACTGGAAGGGTGATTGGAAGAATGTATATATTAATGCTTGGGTTACTTTAATTTTGGTGAATCTCTTATACAATCGGTTTAAGTTATGTACAGCAACCCCAGGTGTAAAATAATAAATAATGGCTACTTCTCGGTAAGTATGTAGCTTTTAAGAGGAGTTAAACAAGGCTGTCTGTTGTCTCCATATTTATTTATTATTATTATTTTTATTATGGCCATTGAAATACTAGCTATTAAAATTAGATCTAACAAGAACATCAAGGGGTTAGAAATACAGGGGATAAAAACAAAAATGATTGATGTATGTTGATGTCTGGATCCCTCATTGATCTCATTGAACATCTTCATCATTTTCTAGTCTCTCTGGACTTAAACCTAATTATGACAACTGTACCACATTACGTATTGGATCGTTAAAAAATACAATGTTTACACTACCTTGTAGTTTACCAATAAAATGGGTGGATGGTGAAGTAGACACACTTGGTACTCACATCTCAAAAAATATAAATAACTTACCACAATTAATTTCATTAGAAAGTTAGCAAAAGTAGATAAGGTTCTGCAAACATTGAGAGGTAAAACCACATTGATTAAAAACTTCTTTGGGATCGGTGTCCCTTCCACGGCACAGTTGAGCAAACGTAGGTTGTAAGTAACAAGGATATTTCACAGAACATAGACCTATCTGCTATTGGCAGAAAGTTTAAATTATTGTTAATCTAACCACACTGTCCAATTTACAATAGATATTACAGTGAAAGAATGCCGTGCTATTGTTTGAGGAGAGTGCACCATTTTCAACATGAAAAGTTATTAATAAACAAATTAGGCACATTTGGGCAGTCTTGATGCAAAAATGTTAACAGAAATGCAATGGTTCATTGGATTAGTCTAACACTTTGCACATACATTGCTGCCATCTAGTGGCCAAAATCTAAATTGTACCTGGGCTGGAATAATACATTATGGCCTATATCTTGCATTTCAAAGACGATGGTACAAAAAAAGATCAAAAGAACGGTTTGTTTTTTCTTTGTATTATCTTTTACCAGATCTATTGTGTTATATTCTCCTGCATTCCTATCACATTTCAAAAAACGTCAGTGTTTCCTTTCAAATGGTACCAAGACTACGCATGTCCTTGCTTCAGGTTCTGAGCTACAGGCAGTTAGATTTGGGTATGTCATTTTAGGAGAAAATTGAAAAAAGGGGCAGATCCTTAAGAGTTTTAATTCTTTGGCCGATCACAGTTTACTTACTTACCAATGGCACTGCCTACTCCAGATTACTCATTTTTTAAATCCTATGAGCAAAAAAGATTTCCTTTTATTAGGAATGCTAATCCAGACCAAATTAAATGTGCCTGTTTATGTAATGACTATGAGTTTGGGTGGCTAAAATTATTAAATATTAAAGCTTTAAACCTCTCACTAAAACCTTCACTCATACATAAATTATACTTAAACCCCAAATGGTTCTCCAGTAGATTATTAAGAAAGGCTCATCCTTTGTTCAAAAATAGCCTTTTTCCTACATACAGATTACAACTTCTCATTTCTGACTAATTGAAAATTAAATTTTGATTAAATTATTGCGCTTTTGTTAACAAGCCATACAAAGCTGGTTACAGTTTCAGTTTTATCCTCCAGAAAAGATAGAACAAATATTACAACAAATGTAATGGTTAAGATCAAATATACTGATTAACAAAAAAACATTCTTTATGGATTTAAAAAAAATGGTATTATATTTATTACTGATATTATGAATTTAAACAGAGGAGTTATGTCACATACGCAGTAATCGAAAGTATATGGGATGTTTGCCTGCCATATATTAAAGATACAAATTGGCTGAATGGAACTGGTACAAATAGAAAAATATACCAGTTTCATCTGAGGACAATAATGTTGACAGCTGCACCATACAGGTTGCAGAATAAATAGGAGGAGTTGTTTGATGTACCAAATCCATGGCACATGGTTAATGAACTGGTACAAAAATGACACTTGACTCAACACTTTGTTTTTCAATTTAAATTATTATGTAAAATTCTTGCCACCAACAGAATGCTATATGTATGGGGCATAGAACAATCTCAGCTCAGTAGATTTAGTTACGAAGAGACAGAATCAATAGATAATTTATTCTGGTATTGCCCCTACGTAGCTTGTTTCTGGTCACAGGTTCAGGAATGGTTCAAAAAAATACAAATGCACTTAAAATGAACCTTACAAATAGCAGTGTTGGGTGATTTAGAAAGCCATAGTCAATCAATAGATAATATAATAATACTCCTAGAAAAGGTTTCATTTTTAGCTCGCAATCTGTGGAGACTATAGGATTACAAAGGTTAAAAAAGGTTGTAAAACATCACATGATTTTAAATATACGGCACATGGAAACCAAATGAGGGTGGTCTATGGTGATAGGTGGGATGGGCAGAGAGTGGCTGAGGGGTGGGATTAAAGAGCTGAGGTCTATGGTGATAGGTGGGATGGGCAGAGAGTGGCTGAGGGGTGGGATTAAGGAGTTGAGGTCTATGGTGATAGGTGGGATGGGAAGAGAGTGGCTGAGGGGTGGGATTAAGGAGCTGAGGTCTATGGTGATTGGTGGGATGGGCAGAGAGTGGCTGAGGGGTGGGATTAAGGAGCTGAGGTCTATGGTGATAGGTGGGATGGGTTGAGAGAGGCTGGGGGTGGGATTAAGGAGCTGAGGTCTATGGTGATAGGTGGGATGGGCCGATAGAGGCTGAGGGGGTGGGATTAAGGAGCTGAGGTCTATGGTGATAGGTGGGATGGGCTGAGAGAGGCTGAGGGGGTGGGATTAAGGAGCTGAGGTCTATGGTGATAGGTGGGATGGGCTGAGAATGGCTGAGGGGGAGGGATTAAAGAGCTGAGGTCTATGGTGATAGGTGGGATGGGCTGAGAGATGGCTGAGATGTGGGATTAAGGAGCTGAGGTCTATGGTGATAGGCGGGATGGGCTGAGAGTGGCTGAGGGGGTGGGAATAAGGAGCTGAGGTCTATGGTGATAGGTGGGATGGGCTGAGAGTGGCTGAGGGGGTGGGAATAAGGAGTTGAGGTCTATGGTGATAGGTGGGATGGGCTGAGGGTTGGGAAAAAAATGTTTACGTTAGGTAATGTATTATTGTTATATGACTGCTTCATATAAAAGCACCACGTACGTAAAATGTATGTATATGTAGCAAAAAAGCTGTAAAAAACTAAAATATTTGTCCTCTGAAGAGGTGGTGGTGGAGGTGTTAAAGAAATTAAAAATACATTGAAATAAAGAGTGACTGGTTGAGCCTGGAAAGGTGACTGGAAGAGTTACTGAAAGGGCCTGACTGGAAGAGTTACTGAAAGAGCCTGACTGGAGGAGTTACTGGAGGAGCCTGACTGGAAGAGTTACTGAAAGGGCCTGACTGGAAGAGTTACTGAAAGAGCCTGACTGGAGGAGTTACTGGAGGAGCCTGACTGGAAGAGTTACTGAAAGGGCCTGACTGGAAGAGTTACTGAAAGGGCCTGACTGGAAGAGTTACTGAAAGAGCCTGACTGGAGGAGTTACTGGAGGAGTTACTGGAAGGGCCTGACTGGAAGAGTTACTGAAAGGGCCTGACTGGAAGAGTTACTGAAAGGGCCTGACTGGAAGAGTTACTGAAAGGGCCTGACTGGAAGAAATGCTGAAAGGGCCTGACTGGAAGAGTTACTGGAATAGTTACTGAAAGGGCCTGACTGGAATAGTTACTGAAAGGGCCTGACTGGAAGAGTTACTGAAAGGGCCTGACTGGAAGAGTTACTGGAAGGGCCTGACTGGAAGAGTTACTGAAAGGGCCTGACTGGAAGAGTTACTGAAAGGGCCTGACTGGAAGAGTTACTGAAAGGGCCTGACTGGAAGAGTTACTGGAATAGTTACTGAAAGGGCCTGACTGGAAGAGTTACTGAAAGGGCCTGACTGGAAGAGTTACTGAAAGGGCCTGACTGGAAGAGTTACTGGAAGGGCCTGACTGGAAGAGTTACTGAAAGGGCCTGACTGGAAGAGTTACTGAAAGGGCCTGACTGGAAGAGTTACTGAAAGGGCCTGACTGGAAGAGTTACTGGAAGGGCCTGACTGGAAGAGTTACTGAAAGGGCCTGACTGGAATAGTTACTGAAAGGGCCTGACTGGAAGAGTTACTGAAAGGGCCTGACTGGAAGAGTTACTGAAAGGGCCTGACTGGAAGAGTTACTGAAAGGGCCTGACTGGAAGAGTTACTGAAAGGGCCTGACTGGAAGAGTTACTGAAAGGGCCTGACTGGAAGAGTTACTGAAAGGGCCTGACTGGAAGAGTTACTGGAAGGGCCTGACTGGAAGAGTTACTGCAAGGGCCTGACTGGAAGAGTTACTGAAAGGCTGACTGGAAGAGTTACTGAAAGGGCCTGACTGGAAGAGTTACTGAAAGGGCCTGACTGGAAGAGTTACTGAAAGGGCCTGACTGGAAGAGTTACTGAAAGGGCCTGACTGGAAGAGTTACTGAAAGGGCCTGACTGGAAGAGTTACTGAAAGGGCCTGACTGGAAGAGTTACTGAAAGGGCCTGACTGGAAGAAATGCTGAACTCGACTGACAGGAAGAGCCTGTCTGAAAGAGCCTGACTGGAAGAAATGCTGAAATAGCCTGACTGGAAGAGCCTGACTGGGTGACCCTGACTAGAAGAGTTAACACTGCCAACATTTGTTGCTTGACTGTGGACGGGGAGGGATGGGGGAGGAGTATGATTGACTGTGGACGGGGAGGGATGGGGGAGGAGTATGATTGACTGTGGATGGGGAGGGATGGGGGAGGAGTATGATTGAATGTGGACGGGGAGGGATGGGGGAGGAGTATGATTGACTGTGGACGGGAAAAGTAAAAATAGAAAGAAAATCAGGCCTGGTGTGTTGGCCAGGTAATGATCAGGCCTGGTGTGTTTTCCAGGTAATAATCAGGCCTGGTGTGTTTGCCAGGTAATGATCAGGTCTGGTGTGTTTCCAGGTAATGATCAGGTCTGGTGTGTTTTCCAGGTAATGATCAGGTCTGGTGTGTTTTCCAGGTAATGATCAGGTCTGGTGTGTTTTCCAGGAATTGATCAGGTCTGGTGTGTTTTCCAGGTACTAATCAGGCCTGGTGTGTTTTCCAGGTACTAATCAGGCCTGGTGTGTTGGCCAGGTAATGATCAGGTCTGGTGTGTTTGCCAGGTAATGATCAGGTCTGGTGTGTTTTCCAGGTAATGATCAGGTCTGGTGTGTTTTCCAGGTAATGATCAGGTCTGGTGTGTTTTCCAGGCATTGATCAGGTCTGGTGTGTTTTCCAGGTACTAATCAGGCCTGGTGTGTTTTCCAGGTACTAATCAGGCCTGGTGTGTTGGCCAGGTAATGATCAGGCCTGGTGTGTTTTCCAGGTAATAATCAGGCCTGGTGTGTTTGCCAGGTAATGATCAGGTCTGATGTGTTTGCCAGGTAATGATCAGGTCTGGTGTGTTTCCAGGTAATGATCAGGTCTGGTGTGTTTCCAGGTAATATTCCGACCTGGTGTGTTTTCCAGGTAATGATCAGGTCTGGTGTGTTTCCAGGTAATGATCAGGTCTGGTGTGTTTCCAGGTAATAATCCGGTCTGGTGTGTTTTCCAGGTAATGATCAGGTCTGGTGTGTTTTCCAGGTAATGATCAGGTCTGGTGTGTTTCCAGGTACTAATCAGGTCTGGTGTGTTTTCCAGGTAATGATCAGGTCTGGTGTGTTTTCCAGGTAATGATCAGGTCTGGTGTGTTTTCCAGGTAATGATCAGGTCTGGTGTGTTTTCCAGGTAATGATCAGGTCTGGTGTGTTTTCCAGGTAATGATCAGGTCTGGTGTGTTGCCCAGGTAATGATCCGGCCTGGTGTGTTGGCCAGCTAATAGTCCGGCATGGTGTGTTTGCCAGGTAATAATCCGGCCTGGTGTGTTGGCCAGGTAATGATCCGGCCTGGTGTGTTGGCCAGCTAATTGTCCGGCATGGTGTGTTTGCCAGGTAATAATCCGGCCTGGTGTGTTGGCCAGGTAATGATCCGGCCTGGTGTGTTTGCCAGGTAATAATCCGGCCTGGTGTGTTGGCCAGGTAATGATCCGGCCTGGTGTGTTGGCCAGCTAATAGTCCGGCATGGTGTGTTTGCCAGGTAATAATCCGGCCTGGTGTGTTGGCCAGGTAATGATCCGGCCTGGTGTGTTTGCCAGGTAATAATCCGGCCTGGTGTGTTGGCCAGGTAATGATCCGGCCTGGTGTGTTTGCCAGGTAATAATCCGGCCTGGTGTGTTGGCCAGGTAATAATCCGGCCTGGTGTGTTTGCCAGGTAATGATCCGGCCTGGTGTGTTGGCCAGGTAATGATCCGGCATGGTGTGTTGGCCAGCTAATAGTCCGGCATGGTGTGTTTGCTAGGTCCAGGTGACTGCCATTTGTTACTTTCCATTACTAATTGTTTCTAATGTCTGCATTGGCAAATGGGACACTTTTGTAGACAGAGAAGCCACATTTAACACTCTCTGTTCAGACCTCAATGCTGAAGGAAATTAGTTTGTTTTTACCTGCTTAGTTGACCTCAAATGAAACATAGCTTTGCTACTATGTCCTATAAATAAATATGTTAAGATTGGTGGAATTTCATGTATTTGGCCATGGTCACAAAAACTGTAACAAAAGTCCATATAGTATATTCCCAAGCCTCAGTCAGTTTCAGGGTGTATATTCAACACGTCTTTGATAGACAACAGTCAGAGGCTTGGGACAACCTGAATTCCCTTTTCGGTTCAACTCAATCACCATGTTGACTACTAGACAGCACTTAATTCAGATACGGCTTTCGAGGAGAAAAAAAGTCTGGTGAATCGATTATACCAAGACAGCCCAGCTATACACACATTCACAAACTATTTTTCATTTTGTTGACTTGGGGAATTGAACATGCTCTTCACAGGCAGGGGCTGGTGCCAGGAATCTAGGAACCTTTACAATTATCTGTCTAGATTTGAGAATATCAGGAACCATTCCAACTTTCTGTCTGGATTCTAGAAGGTAAGGAACCATTCCAACTCTCTGTCTAGATTCTAGAAGGTTAGGAACCATTCCAACTCTCTGTCTAGATTCTAGAAGGTAAGGAACCATTCCAACTCTCTGTCTCGATTCTAGAAGGTAAGGAACCATTCCAACTCTCTGTCTCGATTCTAGAAGGTTAGGAACCATTCCAACTCTCTGTCTAGATTCTAGAAGGTTAGGAACCATTCCAACTCTCTGTCTAGATTCTAGAAGGTTAGGAACCATTCCAACTCTCTGTCTGGATTCTAGAAGGTAAGGAACCATTCCAACTCTCTGTCTAGATTCTAGAAGGTTAGGAACCATTCCAACTCTCTGTCTAGATTCTAGAAGGTTAGGAACCATTCCAACTCTCTGTCTGGATTCTAGAAGGTAAGGAACCATTCCAACTCTCTGTCTAGATTCTAGAAGGTTAGGAACCATTCCAACTCTCTGTCTGGATTCTAGAAGGTAAGGAACCATTCCAACTCTCTGTCTGGATTCTAGAAGGTTAGGAACCATTCCAACTCTCTGTCTGGATTCTAGAAGGTAAGGAACCATTCCAACTCTTTGTCTGGATTCTAGAAGGTAAGCAACCATTCCAACTCTCTGTCTAGATTCTAGAAGGTTAGGAACCATTCCAACTCTCTGTCTAGATTCTAGAAGGTAAGGAACCACTCCAACTCTCTGTCTGGATTCTATTAAGTCAGGCTTCTTCTCAGTTCTTGTGAAGGGCACCCTGGTTGCGTCACTTAGCTGTAGATCAGGGCCTGGTTTACCAAAAACATCTTACATTTATTGTTAAAACCTTTGTAGGGCATCTTTAAATCTCCAAGCTGTTTCCCAAAACCATCACTATTAACAACGCATTATTTGCACTCATAATCTCTATCGCCTGCATCAGAAGACTCGTAGAACAGCTAAATGCGTTGTTAGATGTTTTTTGCCTTCCTGCGTAACTTTTACACAGTAGATCTCTGCTAAACTTAAATCCACATGGTGTATCCTTCTCTCTGTGACTCCAGATAACTTCAAAACAAAGTTGACCACAAATACAAAGTTGCCAATCTCTTTCCAATTAACACAAACAAGTGATTTATAAAAATATTCTTCAAATTAAAACTGAGACTGCATTAAAATGTAATCAGTAGACTATAGGGCTATTTGAATGAACTGAGTTCTATTTTGATACTTTGGGCTACTGTCTGTAATTTGTCTCAAAATATTTCATGATGTGTGGCTTAACATCCACGCAATGATGTACCAAATCAGTCATTTAGTGAATTGTTATTGTGTAGGCCTAAGCACTAGAAGAAGCCACATCAATATTCACAGGTGGTAGGTAGTACAGTGAATTGTTATTGTGTAGGCCTAAGCACTAGAATAAGCCACATCAATATTCACAGGTGGTAGGTAGTACAGTGAATTGTTATTGTGTAGGCCTAAGCACTAGAATAAGCCACATCAATATTCACAGGTGGTAGGTAGTACAGTGAATTGTTATTGTGTAGGCCTAAGCACTAGAATAAGCCACATCAATATTCACAGGTGGTAGGTAGTACAGTGAATTGTTATTGTGTAGGCCTAAGCACTAGAATAAGCCACATCAATATTCACAGGTGGTAGGTAGTACAGTGAATTGTTATTGTGTAGGCCTAAGCACTAGAATAAGCCACATCAATATTCACAGGTGGTAGGTAGTACAGTGAATTGTTATTGTGTAGGCCTAAGCACTAGAATAAGCCACATCAATATTCACAGGTGGTAGGTAGTACAGTGAATTGTTATTGTGTAGGCCTAAGCACTAGAATAAGCCACATCAATATTCACAGGTGGTAGGTAGTACAGTGAATTGTTATTGTGTAGGCCTAAGCACTAGAATAAGCCACATCAATATTCACAGGTGGTAGGTAGTACAGTGAATTGTTATTGTGTAGGCCTAAGCACTAGAATAAGCCACATCAATATTCACAGGTGGTAGGTAGTACAGTGAATTGTTATTGTGTAGGCCTAAGCACTAGAATAAGCCACATCAATATTCACAGGTGGTAGGTAGTACAGTGAATTGTTATTGTGTAGACCTAAGCACTAGAATAAGCCACATCAATATTCACAGGTGGTAGGTAGTACAGTGAATTGTTATTGTGTAGGCAGTAGAATAAGCACTAGAATAAGCCACATCAATATTCACAGGTGGTAGGTAGTACAGTGAATTGTTATTGTGTAGGCCTAAGCACTAGAATAAGCCACATCAATATTCACAGGTGGTAGGTAGTACAGTGAATTGTTATTGTGTAGGCCTAAGCACTAGAATAAGCCACATCAATATTCACAGGTGGTAGGTAGTACAGTGAATTGTTATTGTGTAGGCCTAAGCACTAGAATAAGCCACATCAATATTCACAGGTGGTAGGTAGTACAGTGAATTGTTATTGTGTAGGCCTAAGCACTAGAATAAGCCACATCAATATTCACAGGTGGTAGGTAGTACAGTGAATTGTTATTGTGTAGGCCTAAGCACTAGAATAAGCCACATCAATATTCACAGGTGGTAGGTAGTACAGTGAATTGTTATTGTGTAGGCCTAAGCACTAGAATAAGCCACATCAATATTCACAGGTGGTAGGTAGTACAGTGAATTGTTATTGTGTAGGCCTAAGCACTAGAATAAGCCACATCAATATTCACAGGTGGTAGGTAGTACAGTGAATTGTTATTGTGTAGGCCTAAGCACTAGAATAAGCCACATCAATATTCACAGGTGGTAGGTAGTACAGTGAATTGTTATTGTGTAGGCCTAAGCACTAGAATAAGCCACATCAATATTCACAGGTGGTAGGTAGTACAGTGAATTGTTATTGTGTAGGCCTAAGCACTAGAATAAGCCACATCAATATTCACAGGTGGTAGGTAGTACAGTGAATTGTTATTGTGTAGGCCTAAGCACTAGAATAAGCCACATCAATATTCACAGGTGGTAGGTAGTACAGTGAATTGTTATTGTGTAGGCCTAAGCACTAGAATAAGCCACATCAATATTCACAGGTGGTAGGTAGTACAGTGAATTGTTATTGTGTAGGCCTAAGCACTAGAATAAGCCACATCAATATTCACAGGTGGTAGGTAGTACAGTGAATTGTTATTGTGTAGGCCTAAGCACTAGAATAAGCCACATCAATATTCACAGGTGGTAGGTAGTACAGTGAATTGTTATTGTGTAGGCCTAAGCACTAGAATAAGCCACATCAATATTCACAGGTGGTAGGTAGTACAGTGAATTGTTATTGTGTAGGCCTAAGCACTAGAATAAGCCACATCAATATTCACAGGTGGTAGGTAGTACAGTGAATTGTTATTGTGTAGGCCTAAGCACTAGAATAAGCCACATCAATATTCACAGGTGGTAGGTAGTACAGTGAATTGTTATTGTGTAGGCCTAAGCACTAGAATAAGCCACATCAATATTCACAGGTGGTAGGTAGTACAGTGAATTGTTATTGTGTAGGCCTAAGCACTAGAATAAGCCACATCAATATTCACAGGTGGTAGGTAGTACAGTGAATTGTTATTGTGTAGGCCTAAGCACTAGAATAAGCCACATCAATATTCACAGGTGGTAGGTAGTACAGTGAATTGTTATTGTGTAGGCCTAAGCACTAGAATAAGCCACATCAATATTCACAGGTGGTAGGTAGTACAGTGAATTGTTATTGTGTAGGCCTAAGCACTAGAATAAGCCACATCAATATTCACAGGTGGTAGGTAGTACAGTGAATTGTTATTGTGTAGGCCTAAGCACTAGAATAAGCCACATCAATATTCACAGGTGGTAGGTAGTACAGTGAATTGTTATTGTGTAGGCCTAAGCACTAGAATAAGCCGCATCAATATTCACAGGTGGTAGGTAGTACAGTTAATTGTTATTGTGTAGGCCTAAGCACTAGAATAAGCCACATCAATATTCACAGGTGGTAGGTAGTACAGTGAATTGTTATTGTGTAGGCCTAAGCACTAGAATAAGCCACATCAATATTCACAGGTGGTAGGTAGTACAGTGAATTGGGAAAGTATCAGACCCCTGGACATGTTCCACATGTTGTTATATTACAGTCTTATTCTAAAATGGATTAAATAAAACATTTTCCTCATCAATCTACTCACAATACCCCATAATGACATCACAATACCCCATAATGACATCACAATAACCCATAATGACATCACAATACCCCATAATGAGAAAGCAAAAACAGTTTTTGTACAATTTTTTTGCAATTTATTGCAAACAAAAATGGAATCCTTTGCTATGAACGGGGCGGTGTTGCAATCTACTGCAGAGATAGCCTGCAGAAGTTCTGTCTTACTATCCAGGTCTGTACCCAAACAAGCCTCTACTTTTAAAAATCTACCTTTCCAGAAACAAGTCTCTCACCATTGCCGCCTGCTGTAGACCACTCTCTGCCCCCAGCTGTGCCCTGGACACAATATGTGAACTGATTGCCCTCCATCTATCTTCAGAGCTCGGTGCTAGGTGACCAAAACTGGGACATGCTTAACACCACGGCCATCCTACAATCTAAGCTTGATGCCCTCAATCTCACACAAATGATCAATGAACCCATTTGGTACAACCCCAAATACGTAAACACAGGCAAATTATCAATGAACCTACCAGGTACAACCCCAAATCATTAAACACGGGTACCATCATAGATATCATCCTAACCATCCTGCCCTCCAAATACACCTCTGCTGTCTTCAACCAAGATCTCAGCGATCACTGCCTCATTGCCTGCATCCGTAATGGGTGCGCGGTCAAACGACCTCCACTCATCACTGTCAAACGCTCCCTAAAACAGCAGGCCTTTCTAATCGACCTGGCCCGGGTATCCTGGAAGGATAATTGACCTCATCCCGTCAGTAGAGGATGCCTGGTTTTTCTTTAAAAGTGCTTTCCTCACCATCTTAAATAAGCATTCCCCTTTCAAAAAATGTAGAACCAGAAACAGACACAGCCCTTGGTTCTCCCAGACTCACATTAAGCATCTCCAGGCCAAAATTAAATCTAGAATTGTCTTCCTATTTCGCAACAAAGCCTCCTTCACTCATAGTGCCAAACATTCCCTCGTAAAACTGACCATCCTACCGACCTCGACTTTGGCGATGTCATTTACAAAATACCCTCCAACACCCTACCATCCGTTTTGTCACCAAAGCCCCATATTCTACCCACCACTGTGACATGTACGCTCTTGTTGGCTGGTCCTCTCTTCATACTCGACGCCAAACCCACTGGCTCCAGGTCATCTACAAGTTTCTGCTAGGTAAAGCCCCGTCTTATCTCAGCTCACTGGTCACCATATCAGCACCCACTTGTAGCACGCGTATATCTCACTGGTCACCCCCAAAGCAAATTCCTCTTTTGGCCTCCTTTCCTTCCAGTTTTCTGCTGCCAATGACTGGAACGAACTGCAAAAATCACTGAAGCTGGAGACTCATATCTCCCTCACTAGCTTTAAGCACCAGCTGTCAGAGCAGCTCACAGATCACTGCACCTGTACAAAGCCCATCAGTAAACAGCCCATCCAACTACCTCATCCCCATACTGTATTTATTTATTTATCTTGCTCCTTTGCACCCCAGTATCTCTACTTGCACATTCATCTTCTGCACATCTACCATTCCAGTTTAATTGCTATATTGTAATTTACTTCGCCACCATGGCCTATTTATTTCCTTACCTCATTTGCACACACTGTATATAGACTTTTTTTTCTACTGTATTTTTGACTGTATGTCTTGTTCATTCCATGTGTAACTCTGTGTTGTATGTGTCGAACTGCTATGCTTTATCTTAGGTCGTAGCTGTAGCCTAACTGGTTATATAAAGGTGAAATAAAAAAAATAAAAAAATATGAGACTAAATTAAGGTCATGTGCATCCTGTTTCCATTGATCATCCTTGAGATATTTCTACAACTTGATTGGAGTCCACCTGTGGTAAATTCAATTGATTGGACATCATTTGGAAAGGCACATACCTGTCTATATAATGTCCCACAGTTGACCGTGCATGTCAGAGCAAAAACCAAGCCATTAGGTGGAAGGAATGTCCATATTGCTCCGAGACAGGATTGTGTCAACGAACAGATCTTGAAAAAGGAAGATTTTTATGGGCCTTTGTTTTAATACTAAATTGTTTTCTGCAAAAAAGGCCTGCATTCTTTCAACACCTGCTATTTGTATAAATGTTTGTTGTGTCTTACCTTCTTAACACCAGCAAATCTGACCACTCCTGAAGGCATCTGTCTCCCTACTGTAGTCTCCCTACTGACCCTGTAGTTTCCCTACTGATCCTGTAGTTTCCCTACTGACCCTGTCGAATCCCTACTGACCATGTAGTTTCCCTACTGTAGTCTCCCTACTGTAGTCGTCCTACTGACCCTGTAGTCTCCCTAATGAACCTGTAGTCTCCCTACTCTAGACTCACTACAGACCCTGTAGTCTCCCTACTGTAGTCTCCCTACTGACCGTGTAGTCTCCGTACTGTAGTCTCCCTACTGACCCTGTGGTCTCCCTACTGTAGTCTCCCTACTGACCCTGTAGTCTCCCTACTGATCCTGTAGTTTCCCTACTGACCCTGTAGTCTCCCTACTGTAGTCTCCCTACTGACCCTGTAGTTTCCCTACTGACCCTGTAGTTTCCCTACTGACCCTGTAGTTTACCTACTGACCCTGTAGTTTCCCTACTGACCCTGTAGTCTCCCTACTGTAGTCTCCCTACTGACCATGTAGTCTCCCTACTGTAGTCTCCATACTCTAGTCTCCCTACTGACCCTGTAGTTTCCCTACTGACCCTGTAGTCTCCCTACTGACCCTGTAGTCTCCCTACTGTAGTCTCCCAACTGACCCTGTAGTCTCCCTACTGACCATGTAGTCTCCCTACTGTAGTCTCCATACTCTAGTCTCCCTACTGACCCTGTAGTTTCCCTACTGACCCTGTAGTCTCCCTACTGTAGTCTCCCTACTCTAGTCTCGCTTCTGACCCTGTAGTTTCCCTACTGACCCTGTAGTCTCCCTACTGACCCTGTAGTCTCCCTACTGTAGTCTCCCTACTGACACTGTAGTCTCCCTACTATAGTCTCCCTACTCTATTCACCCTTCTGACCCTGTAGTTTCCCTACTGACCCTGCAGTTTCCCTACTGACCCTGTAAAATCCCTACTGTAGTCTTCCTACTCTAGTCTCCCTACTGTAGTCTCCCTACTGACCCTGTAGTCTCCCTACTGTGGTCTCCCTACTGACCCTGTAGTCTCCCTGCTGACCCTGTAGTTTCCCTACTGACCCATTAGTCTCCCTACTGTAGTCTCCCTACTGACCATGTAGTCTCCCTACTGACCCTGTAGTCTCCCTAGTGTAGTCTCCCAACTGACCCTGTAGTCTCCCTACTGACCCTGTTTTCTCCCTACTGTAGTCTCCCTACTGACCCTGTAGTCTCCCTACTGATCCTATAGTTTCCCTACTGACCCTGTAGTCTCCCTACTGTAGTCTCCCTACTGACCCTGTAGTTTACCTACTGACCCTGTAGTTTCCCTACTGACCCCTGTAGTCTCCCTACTGACCCTGTAGTCTCTCTGCTGTAGTCTCCCTACTGACCCTGTAGTCTCCCTGCTGACTAATGTAGTTTCCCTACTGACCCAGTAGTCTCGTTACGGTAGTCTCCATACTGACCATGTAGTCTCCCTACTGACCCTGTAGTCTCCCTACTGTAGTCTCCCAACTGACCCTGTAGTCTCCCTACTGACCATGTAGTCTCCCTACTGTAGTCTCCATACTCTAGTCTCCCTACTGACCCTGTAGTTTCCCTTCTGACCCTGTAGTCTCCCTACTGACCCTGTAGTCTCCCTACTGTAGTCTCCCTACTCTAGTCTCCCTTCTGACCCTGTAGTTTCCCTACTGACCCTGTAGTCTCCCTACTGACCCCGTAGTCTCCCTACTGTAGTCTTCCTACTGACTCTGTAGTCTCCCTACTGACCCTGTAGTCTCCCTACTGTAGTCTCCCTACTGATCCTGTAGTTTCCCTTCTGACCCTGTAGTCTCCCTACTCTAGTCTCCCTACTGATCCTGTAGTCTCCCTACTGGCCCTGTAGTCTCCCTACTGACCCTGTAGTCTCCCTATTCTAGTCTCCCTACTGGCCCTGTAGTCTCCCTACTGACCCTGTAGTCTCCCTACTGACCCTGTAGTCTCCCTACTGACCCTGTAGTCTCCCTACTGACCCTGTAGTTTCCGCACTGCAGTTTCCGTACTGACCCTGTGGAGAGAGGTCCTGAAACATCAACACACTTCAAAGCCTGTCTCCCAGCTGTTCTCTCCAGAAGACGTGAACGGGTGTGACTGAAAACACACCATTTCCATTAGGTCTTGATAGAACACACATCAAATAACTTGGACTCGTTAGATTGTGGCACTACAATGACAGTTGGCAGAGTTATACAGCATATTTAAATTCCTCCCAAATGAATAAATTAGCAAGTACTGTTGTAGAGACCATATAAAATCAACCCAGAACACTCATATGAGCACTAGGTGTGGTTGTCTATTGACATGGATTCCTGCTAGAAGTCAACTAGAACAGTTTGAGGAAATCTCTATAATGTCCTAATTACAAAGGAAGAAAACTTTCCCTCTCGGTTCAGTGCACAATAATAATGAGGTCAGTGATTATGTTAATTGAAGTTGTTTCTCTACAACATATCCGTGTGTCTAATTCTAATCTAAGGAGAGAAGAAGACAGCTTCCCCAAGGGTACAGAATGTGTTGTTTCAACTAAGGAGAGAAGAAGACAGCTTCCCCAAGGGTACGGAATGTGTTGTTTCAACTAAGGAGAGAAGAAGACAGCTTCCCCAAGGGTACAGAATGTGTTGTTTCAACTAAGGAGAGAAGAAGACAGCTTCCCCAAGGGTACAGAATGTGTTGTTTCAACTAAGGAGAGAAGAAGACAGCTTCCCCAAGGGTACGGAATGTGTTGTTTCAACTAAGGAGAGAAGAAGACAGCTTCCCCAAGGGTACAGAATGTGTTGTTTCAACTAAGGAGAGAAGAAGACAGCTTCCCCAAGGGTACGGAATGTGTTGTTTCAACTAAGGAGAGAAGCAGACAGCTTCCCCAAGGGTACAGAATGTGTTGTTTCAACTAAGGAGAGAAAAAGACAGCTTCCCCAAGGGTACAGAATGTGTTGTTTCAACTAAGGAGAGAAAAAGACAGCTTCCCCAAGGGTACAGAATGTGTTGTTTCAACTAAGGAGAGAAAAAGACAGCTTCCCCAAGGGTACGGAATGTGTTGTTTCAACCACCATCTTTTTAGAATTTGTCATGTTTTAGTTCAACTTGTGACATAATGCAAACCTGATGTTAATAAAAACTTTTTATATTTACTATCCATTTTAAGCAATAATTTAGACTTTCCTTTGAGTCACAAGATTACACATCACATATTCATGTGACAGGGATTAAAGTGATTTCTCAAAATCGACAATTAAAAAGTACGTTAGCATGAAACTATAGCAAAAAAATGCATACTTTTTTTTAAAATAATAAAATCAGTGAGACATTTTTTTTCTAAATTTCATTACAAACCCATCCAATAAAATTGTATTTCTAATGGATAACCTTTGAAAGTGTCCATGCTCCGTTGTCGTTGCTGTTCCATCTCCTGATTTGACCCTGTATTATTCTGATGAGCAGATGTCCACGAGCTGGTCTCTCCCGTACGAACAGCAAACAACAACCCTAACCGAACAGGAATAAATTCACACGAAAAACAACACTTGTCTTCTTACAAATTAAATTAAAACGGTATACATGAGAACTGATCAAATGATTAAAAAAATGGAAAATACCAGACCTACACTGACATTACTTCAGCCAGGAAGAACGACAGAACTGAAACTTCAATTGGCGGCCTGTTTTTACAGTAGCAGCCTTCCGCAGAGGGCGGGTGAAGATGTTTTTCTAGCCCTAAACCACCAACCGTGGTGTAAACCAATGCCCCAGGGAGAAGGCTACCACTAGGTCTACCCCTGTCGCAAACATCAAATTACAATGAAAACATTTAGCTACACATCAAGGGAACACGACAACATGGACAATGTCAATGCTTCTACAAATCTTCTGTGGTCTAAACTTGATAGCTTGTCAAAGTGTCCGACTGTCAACAACTGACTCTCTACTGGCTGGGGTCTACTACTGGGTACTGACTGGGGTCTCATACAGCTCTCCTGGGTACTGACTGGGGTCTCATACAGCTCTACAACTGGGTACTGACTGGGGTCTCATACAGCTCTACTACTGGGTACTGACTGGGGTCTCATACAGCTCTACTACTGGGTACTGCCTGGGGTCTCATACAGCTCTACTCCTGGGTACTGACTGGGGTCTCATACAGCTCTACTACTGGGTACTGACTGGGGTCTCATACAGCTCTACTACTGGGTACTGACTGGGGTCTCAGATAGCTCTACTACTGGGTACTGACTGGGGTCTCATACAGCTCTTCTACTGGGTACTGACTGGGGTCTCATACAGCTCTACTACTGGGTACTGACTGGGGTCTCAGCTAGCTCTACTACTGGGTACTGACTGGGGTCTCATACAGCTCTACTGCTGGGTACTGACTGGGGTCTCAGTTTGCTCTACTACTGGGTACTGACTGGGGTCTCATACAGCTCTACTACTGGGTACTGACTGGGGTCTCATACAGCTCTACTACTGGGTACTGCCTGGGGTCTCATACAGCTCTACTCCTGGGTACTGACTGGGGTCTCATACAGCTCTACTACTTGGTACTGACTGGGGTCTCATACAGCTCTACTACTGGGTACTGACTGGGGTCTCATACAGCTCTACTACTGGGTACTGGCTGGGGTCTCAGCTAGCTCTACTACTTGGTACTGACTGGGGACTCATACAGCTCTACTACTGGGTACTGACTGGGGTCTCATACAGCTCTACTACTGGGTACTGACTGGGGTCTCATACAGCTCTACTACTGGGTACTGACTGGGGTCTCATACAGCTCTACTACTGGGTACTGACTGGGGTCTCATACAGCTCTACTGCTGGGTACTGACTGGGGTCTCATACAGCTCTACTACTGGGTACTGACTGGGGTCTCATACAGCTCTACTGCTGGGTACTGACTGGGGTCTCATACAGCTCTACTACTGGGTACTGACTGGGGTCTCATACAGCTCTACTACTTGGTACTGACTGGGGACTCATACAGCTCTACTACTGGGTACTGACTGGGGTCTCATACAGCTCTACTACTGGGTACTGACTGGGGTCTCATACAGCTCTACTACTGGGTACTGACTGGGGTCTCATACAGCTCTACTACTGGGTACTGACTGGGGTCTCACACAGCTCTACTACTGTAATGTCTTCACCTATTTTTTTGCACTGGTTTTTAATGTATTTTGTCAAGCATTTTATATCATATAAAGACTTTACTATTGTTTTTGATATAATGAAAGACCAGTTCTGGCTTCTGAGTCAGATTGAACTAATGAATTGATTTGCTTGTAGTTATGTATTTAGCCATATGAGTGGTGAAATCTGATGCACAGGTTGTCCTTCTTTCTAAGGACACATGCTCTCTAATACCATGTGGAGATAATATTATATATTAGCCATTTAGACAAATATATCATCCACACTGTGTCATCTATGTCTCCCACAGGCTACGACATCCTTTCTGTTACAGGTGTAAACAAGGAGCTGCTAATAGCAGTTTAATAAATAGGAATGTGCTACTTGTGTCATACAAACATACATAGAAATATTCCAGAATTTATACATTTAAAAAAATGCTATATCTCGATTCCACATCCAACAAATTCGGAACGTGGGCAATGCAGATGATTATGACATCATCGTTGCGTGACTTCCTCCCTGACTCGGACTTTCCGTGGTGGTTATATATCAGAGAACAGCAACAGATCCAGGCTTGTTCCTACACTTCTGATGCGGTCAAGTCAGCTTTATGCACACAGCATGCATTTGGAGCTTGACACGCCGACCAAAATTCAATGCTGCAGAATTAGGCATATGCAGCGGCTCAGTCTGTCAAATCAACCTATCAGACTCAAGCGTTTGAGCAGCTCGCCTGAGACTGAGGGCAAGCGCATGTGATTTGAGGAAAAGAGAAGAAAAAAATAGGACCTTTACATTTTTAGAAGAGCGGGTTCAGCTCCTCTCACATCCTTCTCTGTTATAAGCTGATATATGGCATTGTTTTAAGATGCTTGTACCATAGATCACTTAACTATTTTCACTTTGAATTGTAGGACCCATTTTGGTACAAAAAAAATATATATACAAATGTTGTTGTTTTTTTAAATATTTAATTTGTCCTTCTGTACCAAATCCCATAGAAACACACTGAATAATGCATTCATAAATTGCAAAAATAGACAGTGAAAAATATAAAACACAAGGAATAAAGTTTTGAAAGTGTCTGTCCTATATCTATGAGGCTAAAGAAAGCTCAGGAAATGTTTGTTGTTTTTTGTTACATATTTAACTCCTTATCACAAAACTACCTCCATACACCCATTATTTTGGAAATAACAGACATCTACCAGAAGTCAAGAGGGTCATACGAGTAATTCCATATTAGAATTGCAATTTGGCATAGCATTTTACTCATTTACAGAATATTACAAAAATAACTTTATGTCTGATTCAATAGCTTTTATAGATATGCCTTGTTTAATAAGGAGTTTGGTGTCAAATTATGACAAATTATGGAAATGTATGTCCAAACATCAATGTTCAAATACATTGAAAATAATGGGTTTTCAGGTAGTGTAGGCTATAGTGCAATGTCACTCAATGTCGCGCAATATCGCTAACATTTTAAATGATCCACGTTCTTCCACCATGGTTCCCACATGGTGTATATTGACATATCAAATGATCCAAGTTCTTCCACCATGGATCCCACATCAGATTACATTTTCAGGTAATTCATGACAAAGTGCAGTTTTTTTATCACTATTACAGAAATTATTTTAAAGGCGACCTTAACTTTGAATATTGATGAATTGACCACTTGGGTCATGAAATGTGGTTTAATTAAGGGGGCAATCAGCAGTTGCTACATTCATTTGTGTCTTATAAATGTATATGTACCCAGTCTCCAGTACCCAATTGCCCTACTTCAGTGAAAGTAAAGATACTCTAATAGGAAACGTAAAAGTGGAAGTCACCCAGTAAGATACTACTTGAGTAAAAGTCTAAAAGTATCTGTTTTAAATATACTTAAGTATCAAAAGTAAACACAATTGCCAAAATGTAATTGAGTATCAAAAGTCAAATTGAAAGTATAAATAATTTCAAAGTCCTTACATAATGCAATCCAGAAGGCACCATTTTCTATGTATTTTGTCTTACGGATATCCTCATCCTCAGACACTCGGACATACGTTACAAATTAAGCATTAGTGAGTCTGCCAGATCAGGGCACTAGGGACGACCAGGATGTTCTCTTGATAATTGTGTCTTTTGGACAATTTTCCTGTCGAAACGTTACAAGTACTTTGGGGTGTCAGGGAAAATGAATATAGTAAAAAGTTTTCAAATTTTTTCAAATTTTAAAAATCAGAATGTAATGGAGTTAAAGTCGGTAAAAATATAAATAGTAAAGTATAGATACCAAGAAAAACTACTTAAGTAGTGCTTTAAATTATTTTTACTTAAGTACTTTCCAAGGAGTGGTCATAATTGTTTTGTAGGCCAAACCATTCGGATGCTAAAGCCGTTTCCGTGAGAAGACGGATTTTCGAGATGTCTCATGGTCTTTCAAACACCGGCTGTAGCTCGGTCACATTCCACCACAGATGGGATGTCTCATGGTCTTTCAAACACCGCTGTAGCTCGGTCACATTCCACCACAGATGGGATGTCTCATGGTCTTTCAAACACCGCTGTAGCTCGGTCACATTCCACCACAGATGGGATGTCTCATGGTCTTTCAAACACCGCTGTAGCTCGGTCACATTCCACCACAGATGGGATGTCTCATGGTCTTTCAAACACCGCTGTAGCTCGGTCACATTCCACCACAGATGGGATGTCTCATGGTCTTTCAAACACCGCTGTAGCTCGGTCACATTCCACCACAGATGGGATGTCTCATGGTCTTTCAAACACCGCTGTAGCTCGGTCACATTCCACCACAGATGGGATGTCTCATGGTCTTTCAAACACCGCTGTAGCTCGGTCACATTCCACCACAGATGGGATGTCTCATGGTCTTTCAAACACCGCTGTAGCTCGGTCACATTCCACCACAGATGGGATGTCTCATGGTCTTTCAAACACCGCTGTAGCTCGGTCACATTCCACCACAGATGGGATGTCTCATGGTCTTTCAAACACCGCTGTAGCTCGGTCACATTCCACCACAGATGGGCTGTCTCATGGTCTTTCAAACACCGCTGTAGCTCGGTCACATTCCACCACAGATGGGTTGTCTCATGGTCTTTCAAACACCGCTGTAGCTCGGTCACATTCCACCACAGATGGGATGTCTCATGGTCTTTCAAACACCGCTGTAGCTCAGTCACATTCCACCACAGATGAGATGTCCAATATTTTGGAGGTGCATGGTGGTAAACAGAGCTCAATTCGGGCCTTTGCAAGCCTCCAGGGGGTCTGTGATTGTGCCACACACGTCCTATGGAGTCTCCAACCACGTTTTCGAAACAAACATAAATGGACTTTTAAGGCATCTGCATGCTTCCCAGCTGAAACAGTTCTTGAGAGTTTGTGCATATGTTATGATGTCATTTTGTAACATTTGTTCATTTTGGACTTCGGTGAGGGTATTTTTGGCTGTTCGAGCACACAACATTTTCTTCTGGAGGCAAGCCGATGTTTCTACGCCCTTCGTTGGGCAACAGTTGTGATTCTTCAATGTCTTTGTTGTCATTCAAAGAGAGATGACTCATTTTCATGCACATGTTTTCATTGAGTAATACTGCACCAAACATCTTAGTTAAATTAATCTAAATTAATGATAGATTTCTTGAGTTATCTTAGATTAATTCATACTATTTTAAGGAAGTGTATACTAGCTACGGCGTCTCAAGATGGACAAACAGTACAATTGCTGCTTTGCTCTTGTTCTTTTAAGGGAGTATGAAGCACACTCCTTCAGTTCGGCTAGCTGAGTTTGGCAAGGCGCTGTCCCAAACTGAAGCATGCTGACGCCTATAGACAGATGAAGTGGATTGAGACTCAGACCATGCAACAACAACAAAACAGATATCTCTTGTTTAAACTGACAGATTTTGATGGAGATAAAAACAATTGGGCTACTTATATTCATGCACTGGTGCGTCAATAGACTCTAAGGGAATTTATATAACATTCAATGGAAACGTTATGTAACTAGAAAACATATAATTGTAACTCCATCAAGATAGTAAGTCGATGGAAAGAAAAGCATTGTGATATGAAGGGTCCTTGGCAGCGGCTCTCTGATTTATATAGCTGGATGTCTTTGTCTGCATGGCCTTGATTGATGATAGGAACCAAGACTGAAGAGAGAACAACACAGTAACACACATAACCTTAGCAGAATAAAAAATTATATAATAATAACAACAATAATAAAAATAGCAATAATATAATAACAATAATAATATTAATAATAACAATAATAATAACAACATGAAAAATTATAATAATATAATAATAATAATAATAATACAAAAATAATAACAATAATAATAATAATGCACATTTCTGCCAAGGTTTTTTTCAACCGACTGAAAGAGCATGTTTTGACAATGAATATAGAAGTGGATATGAAAAAAATCTTTACTTGGCCTGGATTGGTCAACTCAGTCAGCTCCCCTGCATTTAAATCATTTGTATAATTTTGTTTTTTTGCAGGTCAGTGTTGTGTCACTCTCACTTAGAGGGCTGTAAGAATATATCTGTCACCACAGATATGGAATTAAAGGCAGGAATTCAGAGGGATTAATATTGCACCATTTATGTTACTAGAGACCATGAAGAGTAGGAATCTGAAAATAAATATTTAATCCATTTTAAAAGACGAAATAGCAAGAATTTTGCCAAAATGTGCTCTACCAGGCGGTTGGTATGTCAGTAAATAGTACTGTTGACTAAGAACAGGGTATCCTACATGAATTTATTATTTAAAAAATACTGATTTTGGGGGGAAATATGAATGAATTGTTAACAACACAAAATAGTTAAAGGGGAAATCAGCAGTAGATACAATAACAAAGTCCACCCCCACCCCTGGGTTAGTAAAAAGGGATGGGGCAGGATAGACAGAGGTTTGGATGCAAGGATTGGCCATCTGTGTTTAACCATGTTTTGAGACTATATAGTATTTTGTTTGTTTACATTTACTTTGTTTACAAATATTGGTGTAAAACAAGCTTACATTTCTGGTTCTGATGGGGTACCACAGTTGAACTAAGCTCATGAGGAATGTATAAGTTATATTATTCAATAATCAATTGGTACATATCATTAATGTATAAGTTATATTCTTCAAGAATCAATTGGTACATATCATTAATGTATAAGTTATATTCTTCAATAATCAATTGGTACATATCGTTAATGTATAAGTTCAAAATGAATGTAGAAGCTGCTGATTGCCCCATTAAGGCAGCCTTTAAAATACTTTCTATAATAGTGATTTAAATAAATGCACTTTGTCATAAATTACCTGAAAATGTAGTCTGAACATGTGGGAACCAGGGTGGAAGAACCTGGATCTTTTGATATTTATGAAAACTATTTTGAGTGACATTGCACTATAGCCTACACTACCTGAAAACCCATTAATTTCACTGTAATTGAATATTCATGTTTGGACATACAAAATTACCATAATTGTTTTGAATTTGACATCAGTCCTTATTAAACAATGCTTACCTTTCTATAAAAGCCATCGAATCAGACCTAAAGTAATTTTTGTAATATTGTGTAAATGAGTAAAAATGCTATGCAAATTACCACTCTCTAATATGGCATTGCTGGTATGATCCTCTGGGCTTCCGGTAGAGCTCTGTTATTTCCCAAATAAACATCAAGTTGAAAATATGTACTGCCGGGGTTATTTGAGTTGTTAGTAATAGGAATTTAGGTGAAATCATTTTTTCAACGTTTTTCAAAAAGAGTCAGTTGAAAGGTTACATCTTATCCCACAAGGTAACCCGAATTAATGTTTTATTTATCTACAACAACAAAAAAACGTTCAATCAAAAGATCAATTGTCTATTGGGCAAATCAGCGCAAAACAATGTCTGTGTCATCAGTGACCATTTTTGAATGAAGAAAAAACATAGACGACCCTATACCATTCCAAATCAGCATGTTGTCTTGCAGAGCATAATATTTGACGTAAATATAATAATAAGATCAACGTTAAGAGTGACTTTAAGAGTAAACGTTTCCTTTATTCATTTCGTTAACACTGTTAGGAACAGATATGTGGAGCCGTGAACAGGCAGACATGGGCAGGACATTCATCAAGTGGCACCGGAGCGTTCCATCTCTTCTCCGGTTACATGCGTGACGCGTCAGTCCCTCCATGTACTGCCGGGGTCAACCAACATAGACTACTCACGCGTCAATCCCTTAATGTACTGCCGGGGTCAACCAACAAAGACTACTCCACTCAGTGACCGGATACTAAACTAACCCTGCCTGCAGCCTGTTAACTCCGCCATTAACTTCAAATCTACACTGATATTCTCATCTGACAGATTTGAAGAACGTATAGGCCACATTCAAGTGCACATTAATTTAAAAACTATTTTCCCAATCAGAAAAAAAAGTTATAATAAATTAAACAAAAAGGATTTCTTAAAGACTTTGTTTAGAACGTGAAATAATAAGTGACATTATTCTGCAACATATTGGCTAATGTTGTTGGAGAAAGGATGCAGCTATTGCTAGCTAACGGCAGTGTTCAATATGATGTATTATCCGTTTGGTATAGGCCTATTACTGAAGAATGAAACGTTGATTTCCAATAACTTATAAAGAGAATATTTAACATCCATGTCAAAATTTGATCATACTGTAAATTTAACAACATATTTGGAGCAACCTGTGTGTTGGAATAACACGTTTGTTAAAGCTATAATGGAAATATATCTGTTTTCATTGACCAAATATTTTCCTCTAGTTTTGAATATAATTCATAGTGCGTTCATAGAACGTCAAAATGCGCATTCATTTATATCATGGAAGGAAAGCAACATGCAGATCTCGAGATTGGTCTACTGGCTACTGGCACAAGTAATAAATATTCATAGACAAGCGAGTCGCGCTGAGGGCTGGCGCCTGCGCTCTTCTACGGTTGTAACTGCAACTCTGCCGTTTTCTGGTTGTAGCGATTGTTAACAAATGTCAGATACAGTCAACTGAACAAATGAAGTCAATGTGAACCAAACTGAAACGATAAGCTTTCCTTATTCTGTATGTTATGGGGTTCATAAGAGCCCATGCACGCCGTTGGCTACACCGTCTGTCATTCAGACATCTTTACATGGAGACGGGAAGATTTCCATGTCAGCTATTTTGTAAATGCAGAATCTCAACTATGGAATTTAACAGTGATATATATTTCGTTTACATTCCAAAATGTAAACCAAATGTCATTAAATGAGCCGTAAACACATTTAAAATACATAAATAATATAATTGACATTTTACATAAAACAGACACATTGTCATTTTGGTGTTAGAGAATAAAAGTCAACAAAGGATATTTGAAGAGAGGAAACAAGCGGAGGATTAAAAAAATGTTTTTGTTGTAGTCCTGTTGTGTTCGTTTTGTTGTTAGATTACCACGATTAAGCATATTGTGTGATTGTTAAGGCACCTCTTGCATTATTGCAAGTTGGAGGGTTAAACCCTAACCCTACACAAACAACTTGAACTTGAGTAACCTAATGGAACCTCTGAATATACATATTTCTGTATTGTCCTGTTTGTGTGGCAATTATATTTGTACATGGGAGACCCTGGTGGTCTGCGTTTTAATTCGGCCTCGCCATGTACTGCATGTGTTGCTTCGTCGAGCCTGTTGTGCGATGTTATAAAGCTACGTTACAATTTGGCAACATATAATAATATAACAAAGATACATGTTAGACCTATATGTGTTATCTCCATGGGACATTTAAGACCAGAGTCGATATTGATTTATATATCTGCCTTCTGGCTTTGTCAGAAAATGCAGGAAACGATAAGGACAGGTCTTTTCAAAACAAAATGAATCCCATTGTATGAATCAAAACATATGTTTGGATATGTATAGCCTCCGCGGCATTTCTATTGGGTCTAACGGTGCGTGAACGAAAACGTATCAACACTATAACCTGATAGATAGTGTTAAATAGAGTCGAAAAAGCCACTTTAGTACCATCATTCATGTATCTAAATTAATAGCCCATGCAAAGAAAATATGAATACATTTCAAACAGATCACCTCAGATATCATGCATTTCCGCCATTCCAATCACACACACACACACACACACACACACACACACACACACACACACACACACACACACACACACACACACACACACACACACACACACACACACACACACACACACACACACACAGAGAGACACACACACACACAGAGAGACACACACACAGACACACACTCTCTCACTCTCTCTCTGTGGACTGTGACTGATGATTGATCATTATGCAATACTACATTGTTTGCAGTCTATTTAGCTTCGGCTTTTATTTTAGAATTGTTTCATTTTTCGTCCGTTCCAATGTGTCATGTTGTCAGCTGCAGACTGACAGATCTACGGGAACATTGTATTCTGTGTCGCCGAGCCCAGCGCACTGGCAGTGTTAACCACGCAGGCCAGGCTTGTGATCACTGGCGTCTGTCTGTTGACGTGAACCCTGCCTAATGGTCCGGTCAACCAGGCTGCACCACGGAACAAAGACTACAACACTGACTCGAGAAATCCCAACACTTCCTCAACACTAGACTATGGCATCCATCCGACACAGCTAGCTACGGGAAACTGAATAACACCGATAACAATTAAGTAACAACATAAACAATTTCGTTTTACTCTGACTGAGAAGTAGAACTGTCACTATTCATCTTTTCGATTCTCACATTACTCGAGGGCAATGGCTGGGATGTTACTTTTGGATAAAAGGGACACAAGAACAGGGGAAATCGAATTACGTCACATTAATTCGTATTAGAGAATTTGATTCTGCAAGCCTAAAAAGGCAAGCATGATGTGATTTAGAATTCTACGCTTTGATAAGCGTATAATGCATCCTGGTTTTACCCTAATAAGTTGGTCCAAATATGTCGCTTTATCGACGTGTTAAATATTAAATATTTTATTCTTATATTTTAGTAATTTTAATTCTTTAGGCCTACGGTTAGTATTATAATTAATTTGTTCTTTAGAATAACTCATATGTAATGGTTTAATAAAGACCTGGTCATCTATTTACGTGTTTTAATTTTGTTATGCATGAGTGAGTGTATACAAAGATGATCACACGTCATTCATTTTGATATCCAGTCATAGGCCTATTTAAACAACAAGTAGGCTTTGAGAAACAAAAATATGGAAAAGGCAAATAGTTGGTTGTAGTTTTAATCCTTTAATATAGTACGAAATGTAACCAAACATTTTTTGCAAACTAAATTTTACATACTAGCGCATTTCTCCATAAATACCGATCATTTCTAACATGTGTTACCCTTTACATGCAGATAAATATGGAACATTTAGCTATTTACATGTAGGTAATAGTTCCTTGACATGATCAAGGTAATGGACAAATAGTTGTTATATTTGATCACGAAGGCCTACATAAACAGACGACACGGAGTTTCAGGCTTTCACTATACACGATTTATCGACATGACATTAACTAACAGCAATGGTAAGTACTGTGCTACTCCAACTGGACCGTAGAACTAATGTTTCACCAAATACAAAAGCACATTAATAGACTAATAGTCGGTAAGGTCGATATAGTGGAGACGGTAGTTATACTGAGTAATTCACATTTGGTACACATCAACTACAACATTCTGTTCAATCAACACTAATCATCGCAATATTATTGGTAAAACCATTTCACTTTCCATATATCTAGGGACCACATTTGCACAAATCCGTTAAACTGTTATATAAGTATTTACAAAATAAAATATTACATTTTTGAACTGGGAATCTTTATGTACAACAAAAACCAAATCAGGCCACGACCCGCAGATAGCATGCATTGAGAACTCTTGTGTGCAGTCTTTCAAAAAAGAGTCAGGAAAAAAGCCGTTAACTTGGTAGCTGGCTTTGCACCTTGTCCATGCATCACTCTCTCTCTCTCTCTCTCTTTAGCCGTTAACCAACCATTTTGGCTTCCTCCTTTTTTCTCGGTCCTCGCGTTATAGGCTGACTTTCAAAGTCTTTGATTCCAGTCCTATCTCTGCAGGCTTTGTGAAAATATTTTACACGTACCATTCATTAAAATTTGACGACAGCGTGGTGTGGTGACTGGTCGTGTGGTGTACTGTCGAGGCTGCCGGTGATATGGAACTGGAATTATGGTTCTCTGTGGACGGAGACACGATGGTGGGCGGCGTGGACGATTCGTACCCGGAACTGGCCGCTGGCGATGGTTGAGGTCCTTGCGTGGTAGCCTCGTGAACCTGCAAGACAGTGATAAACAATACTTAACATTTTACAGTGTAGAATTCATAGACTGGAATGCTTTCTAGAAATATGCAGGCTTCCAGTTTGACTCTTAATTGTGAGAATAAGAAATAATAATAGCTTAAATGTTCACGATAAACCACTTTAAATGTCCAGACATTAAAATGTATGATGCAATATTTTGGATATGACAACAGAGAGGCTCTATGAAGACACAACAGGTATTTGCTGCATGGCGTCTCCCTGCTGTTTCTGTGTTCGTGTTTGCTGTAATGTATGCTATTGCTATGTTATGCAGGCACTTTCAGGGTGTAGGAATTAAATATATACATTATAAATACAATGGAATATAAGATGTAAAAGTAAACCCAATATTGACCTTCATGTGTTTCCGCAGAGAGCTGGGATGTGTGTAGGACTTGTCGCACATCTTGCAGAGATAAGGCTTGTCAGAAGTGTGGACGTGCATGTGTTTCTTCCGGTCGCTGCTGTTAGCAAACCGCCTGTCGCAGCCATCAAACTCACACTTGAAAGGCTTCTCACCTAAACAAATATATATATATATATTTAGATTTTTTTTTTATGTTACACAATGAAAATATAAATACGTACATATTCCAATTTAACATGAATTACAATGTGGTGGGGGAATTTAGGCTACCACCACATTGAACATGACAAAACATTATCTTCAGGTATATTACAGCATTCGTTTTTTTCATGGGCTACCAAAATATATTAAATTGCTGTAGGCTATGTATTCATTAATATGTTGTTGTGATGACATGTTTACTTGTGCCGCTAAGATAAACAATGCAACAGCATGTCACATTGTCATATTTCACAACCTATTGAATTCTAAAAGGTACAGAATAGAAACACTAGGCTGTAGTGGCACATTACTAAATAAAGCTATTTGGTATTATGTGAACAATAGAATTTAAACAAACATAATCAAAACATTGAACTTATAGTAGCATAACATGAATTACGCAAACAGCTTTTGGAGTGGATATTGTGATCGTGCTTTTGATTCTTACCAGTGTGTGTCCTTTTGTGGATTTTTAGATTTTCCGATCGGGCAAACACTTTTCCACAGCCGGGGAAGGGACATGGGAATGGTTTCTCTCCGGTGTGCACTCTGATATGATTTACCAGTTTGTATTTGGCTTTGAACGGTTTTCCTTCTCGGACGCACTCTTCCCAGAAGCAGATATGGTTAGACTGCTCCGGTCCACCGACATGCTCCACTGTCAGGTGGGTCACGAGCTCGTGCATCGTGCTGAAAGTTTTGTTGCAAGCCTTTTTGGGGTTCGACAACTGTTCGGGCTCGACCCACTTACAGATGAGCTCTTGTTTGATGGGCTGCCTCATGTATCGGAAAAAGGCCCCTGCCCCGTGGTGAGCCGCCATGTTCATGTTCATAGGGCCATAGCCATGCAGCTGGGAGGAGGCGTAGTGGTCGGAGCGGGGGCTCGTAACGTGGGCATACTGGTCAGCCCGGCCGTACATGTCCCCGGTAAAGCCAAGGCGCATCTGGCTGTTGACGACATTAGATGACGCATGGCTGGCGGCTTGCTCGTGGAGTCCCGGGAAGAGCAGGTGCCCGGTGGCATCGGAGTGTCCATGTGGCCCTGCAAAACTTCCCGCTGCGGAGGCAAACAGGCTGTGCTGCGCGCTGGTTGCGTCTCCGAAGCCCCGGTTTCTGAAGAGAAAGTCCCGGGTGGAGTTGAATGCTGCCGTGGAGTAGGAGCTGACGTGTGTCGGGTGGTGGTGGTGACCCAGAGCGGCAGCAGCATAGCCGGGAGCCTGGGAGGAGAACGCCGTCTGGCCGGAGCTAAGGTCGTGGGAGCTGTGGTTGATTTTAAAAGCGCCC
>NC_088241.1:67667101-67694601 GCF_036934945.1 Oncorhynchus masou masou | reverse complement strand
TCATTTATGATATGAAGCCTGCTGCATTTGAATAATCATTTAACTTCAGACCACACGTAGCAGTTTAAACCTGGAGCCTGGCGCACGGTTCACGACGACTGGAAAGTTGTCGCCACAGCTCCATGATTAGGTAGGATTATTAGGGTACATTTAAAGGACTATTGATCAAACCCTATTGTACACTTTTTCCACCTTACAATAATATTTCATGGATTGAACATTTGAATTTGGCAGCTTCAGGATTAATCAAACCATTGTTTTTTTTTATTCACCAACATATATCCTGCATAAAGACTCTCCAAAACAGTGTTTTAATGTATTATTAATAAATACTTTCCTAACCCTACCTAAATAATATTTAATAATTATTTTTAAGTCTAACAATTGGTGCTGAAAAGGATCCTTAATATTCTGAACCGTTCTATCGTGAAGAAACACCACATTTAAAGGGATGGCTTAACATAAATGTCTTGAAACTCCTATTGAATGAAAACTCCACGAGAAAATATGTTGGCCAGCAAGTGGGAGGGGTTTCAGCGTGTTGAATTAAATGTATTCAGTGCCCGCAAGGGAACCACGCCTGCAAAGCCCGTTACCCACCTGCATAAGGTAAGTCTGAATACCAACTACTGAGAGGTGCTGAGAAATGGCGTGCATAGGGAAGGTGCACATTTCCTATGTCTGAAGCAGAGGCCATTTCTTAATCATAGCCATCCATGGTCACGTCGTGTTTACTTATTTATGACGTGCTTGACGTGGCGTTGTCAATAGTGATTATGATTCTCAAGTCACATGCATTTGCTTTGGTTCAGGTAGCTGATACACACGCAGGAAGAAGTGAGGAGTGGTCCTCACATGGGTAGTTGGATGGGGGTGTCTAGCATTTTGAGCAGTGTGCAGTGTTCGGTAAGCTAGTACAAAAGTTGCCGATGCACTTCTTGCCTGCATGTTTTGAGACAGAATAGTCTAAAAACGAAATCGAGCCAAAAAGTTACTCTTATACACTGTAGCTGTACTTGTAATGACCACTTTATTGAGATACTAACGCAATATTATGTTGTTGTTTTTTTACTGATACACGAATTAATTCAACAATGAGAATGAACCGTTTTTTTTTTTGTTCACTAGCGCCTTGTGCATGGATGGAGATAACCCAATCTGGGTCTCTGAAATAAATACCTATTGAGGCGATGGTCACAGAGTAGTCAAATATTTGCGTGACACGCTGTCAAAAGAAATTAAGGCTTTACTGCCTCTGAAATACCCATCGCTCTCTGAGACAACAACCCAATGATTGACTGCTATGGACACTGTATAATCCGACTAATAGCTAAACAGATATACATGGGATATTTGACATGAATCTAATGGTAACGGTTTGACCCTTTTTGGGGGTCAATTCACAGAACAATTCCTATTTGTCTCCGACTGATTTGATTAAGATAAAGGGCACATGCAATTTATATTAAAATAATAGTATTTAAGTAACTGTGGATTAATATGCATTAATTTGTGCATGCATGGATTTACAAAATGTTGAAGTTGGAAGGGGGAAAAAAATATGCAACGCTTTAGTGGCGAGGACCCATGACAAATATATTTGATAATGGTGACTAACATAAATTAATAACATAGAAGCAGTGAAATAGCGTTGGTGGAAATGTTAATGATATCACATCGCAGCTCAGTTCCTTTAATTATGTATTTGAATGTTTAGGTCTAGTGTAGGCTTAATGACATGCACAAAACACGACAGCATAGCAAATAGCACAGACGACCCGGCGACCAGCGGACGTTGTTAGTTTTTAAATATATATGTTTAGCTTTTTTTCCTATTGTGCTCATAGATAATCACCAACTTTTACGCAAAATCAACTATTATGCATAAATTAAGAAACTTTTACGCATATGTCGACATGCTTAATACCCCAATGCTTACTACCAATAATTTCCCCTTTAAAGTAAATAATATGTTGCATACATATTTAGTATGTTTTCAGACATACATTCTTCAACACACACGTTATAGTTGTTTTTTTTGCCCGCCGAGCAAACTTACAGCCTTCCTCCTAAAAATGGGATGTAACATCATGGACCTTCACGCATTGGTTAAAAAAAAGTCTTACGAGTGGAGAGGAAAAACGTGATTAACTCCCATCTTCTAACATAATAATTAAAAACATTCTAAATACGTTTTATTATTTAAGGTATAGTCTAAAAGTAGTGTGGTCACTGGGTTGTTGATTTGATAGCAGTGAATACTCAAGAAGATGAACTTTTATGTTTTCGACAGCCGTTTCCTTCACCAGTGGACGGCCCTCTCTCGGAGTATCATTGCCAAGTATAACTCATATTTTAGCAAGTCTTATTTTGGGTTTAAATATCTACCACTCTTGCCTTGTTCTGCGCTGTTCATCAGGCGCCACCTCCCGTTCCCTGATCCGCTCCCGTTCAGGGTCTCAATCCGACATGGCTCTGTTGCGAAATTAGCCCGTATCATAACAACAGGTCGGTTCCATTACTTTTCCACGGGACAATGGACGGCGTCGCCCCTATTCACTAATACACAGAAACCGATCCCGCGACGAAGAGGAGGAAGCGCAGCGAGCAAGGAGAGTTGTTGCGGTGCGGAGGACGTATAAAATATGTTTCTTTATATTATCGTATCTTTTTGGCCTTTGAGTGATGCGTAAAAACGTCCCAACTCGGATAATTGCTTTAGAGAAAGGGACTAGTCTACGTTTGAAAATATTTTCGCTACTACCACATTTTCTAACTGTACTTCACGGCTAAATTTTATGAATTTCAATGACATTGTATTTTCGTAAGTTGTGAAGCTGTGTTTGTCTAGTTATTGTTATCTGTAGCCTACAATTTTTTTTAGTGGGGCTACTTTGTCTTCAGGCCTACGACTATTGTAGGTGTTGTTTGCTTATAGCAAAACCTGGGTACATTGCGATTCCATAACTCTTAGTCAGTCAGTAGAAGATATGACAGCTATACCTAACGGTTTAACTTTTGAAGTTTAAAGTACAATAACCTTTGCAATACAAATACATCTTTCTCTTCCAAGTGTTGCCTGAGGCTCGGCGCAGGCGCTCTGGCTGCTTGCTGTCACTAAAACAATTTTCTTCACATTGGAAACTGTCACAAGTGACGTCAATCACGGGGCTCTGACCAATTAGAAGGCGGGGTGATTGTTTAGCTCCACGGGCTGCAGCGCCTACCATGAATCTCTATTCACTATCAAAGCGTCCTGCTGCTGCCGGCCAACCGAATGCGATTCCATGCAGCCACTTTAGAACTTAGAACAGTTTTTTTCCTTCTATATTTTAGTTTTTTTCTATATTTTAGTTTTTTTTCTTCTATATTTTAGTTTTTTTCTGTATTTTTCATTACGATTAAAATATATTTGTCATCATCATTATTATTTTGCATGCTGTCAAGTTATTCTAGAATTAGGAGTAATGAGCATGGATGTTTTGGGAAACCATGTGATGTACCCTACGATTTCCAAACGGAACACGGCGCTGAGATTAGTTGACTTGGCAGGGGCGTACCACCATCACCATCATCACCACCATACCCCTCAGAGCGTGACAGGCTTCCCGGGGTTCAGCAGCCATCCACACTCAATGGCTCACTCGCACCCTGGGGAGATTACTGCGGAACCCCGCCTGGGGCCGAGTCCATTCGGGCCAGAACACATGGGGCACTCCGCGGCCCTCAAAATCAGCCCAGCCCATCATTACCCACACCACCATCACCACCACAATCATCATATGGCAGGCCACAGTGAAGTGGTCTCCAGTCAAACGGGAGCTTTTGGCCCGGTGCAGGCGGCTCCAGTCCCCTATTCCATGTCCCACACGGCCCAGGCGTTATCCGCAGCCACAGGTAGGGATTTCCTCATTCGGAGGGATCTGACAGCTCAAGCCATGCCGGTACTGACCGACCAGAGCCCCGGTTCAACCTCTCATCACGGAATGTTTGTCTCAACAACAGGTAGCTATCCGGGACACTACGGCCATCACCCTGATGCTGGTAGCCATGCCCTCTTCTCCGGACTCCACCATGAGCAGTCTTCTAGCGGAGCACCAGGTGGCCAGGCCATGAATGGACAAATAAGGTTAGGAATACCTAGCGAAATGTACGTTAGGTCTGATCACTTGAGTCAAGTGGCGAGCTCCAGGGCTGATCCGTTCTCCGCCTCGACATTACATGGCTACGGCGGTCTGAACCATCTTAACATGAACCTCAGCGCCCACCACCACGGAGCCGGTGCATTCTTCCGCTACATGAGGCAGCCGATAAAGCAAGAACTAATCTGCAAGTGGCACGAACCTGAACACTCGGCGAAAAAACTCTGCTCCAAAACTTACGGCACGATGCACGAGCTGGTAACGCATGTGACGGTTGATCACGTCGGTGGCCCGGAGATGGCAAACCATATCTGCTTCTGGGAAGAGTGTCCGAGAGAAGGAAAACCATTTAAAGCCAAGTACAAACTTGTAAATCATATCAGAGTACACACCGGAGAGAAACCATTTCCATGTCCCTTCCCCGGCTGTGGAAAAGTATTTGCCCGATCGGAGAACCTGAAGATCCACAAGAGGACTCACACAGGTAAGTGGCTTTATTTACATTTCAGAGGCACCGGTAAATAATGCATCCTCAAATGTTTGTAGAGGTTACAATTTGAATTTTCTGCAATCATTAATGGCTTGAATACCATTCCACACTAGACCTAAATTCACATTTCTATTCGATGTTGCATTTAAATGAAATATTATTTTAAAGCTATGCTGTACATTAGCCACAACATAAAATAAAGGGAAACAAATATTATTTGTAATTTCATAATGGTCAAATTCCAACAAGTGATTCTTTAAAGCATTATTTATCTGATATATATTTATGTTTATATATATTTATGTTTATAAAGGTAATATTTTGATGATGGAATTTCAAATCAACAATATCTAGGGTACCCACATGTTGGCATAAAATTGAGCGTAATGTAAATATTACGCAATAGTCAGTGGGTTGTTGGTCGATTTAATTTCCGACGTGTTTGTTGTGAGTTGTTCAAGTGGTCCAGAGTTGTGCATAGATGATACTAGGCGGGTAAAGCTAGGAAAGTTCTCTCACTCAGGCGTTTGACGTGTGCACTCTCTTGTTTCTGCCAAAACATGCCGTCAGAAAAGAGACTGAGGCCTACACGGACTGTTCTGTCCGACTGTTGCTTTGCCTGCTGTGGGGACATGGAATCAAACACGTCAGAGAGAAGGTGTTGCTTACTGTTCTGAAATCTCACATAGCAGCGGTAGTAGCTATGTAGTGGAGTGGAAATACATAGCTGTTTCTGACCTGTTGCTGGAGCCAGTATATATATATATATATACTGGCTCCATATATATATATATATCGCTGACATGCACAACCAGTGGATATATTTGAAAAATATATACTGTACCTTGATTTTGTCAAAGAGACTCTGTTGAGATATGTTGTTGAGCCTGGAATTGAATAGGAATAGTCAACTAGAATTAGAAGCAGTAGTTGTGGTGGTAGTAGTAGCAGTAGTTTCAGTAAAAGTAGTAGTGGTAGTAGTAGTAGTAGTAGTAGTAGTGGTAGCAGTAGTAGTAGTAGTAGTAGTGATGGTGGTGATGGTGGTAGTAGTATTAGCAGTAGGGGTAGAAGTAGTAGTTTTAGTAGCAGTAGTGGTAGTAGTAGCAGTAGTTTCAGTAAAAGTAGTAGTAGTAGTAGTAGTAGTAGTAGTAGTAGTATTAGTGGTAGTAGTAGTAGTAGTAGTGGTAGTAGTAGTAGTAGTAGTAGTAGCAGTGATGGTGGTGATGGTGGTGATGGTGGTAGTAGTATTAGCAGTAGGGGTAGCAGTAGTAGTTGTGTTAGTAGTAGTGGTAATAATAGATGTAGTAGTAGTAGTAATTGTTGTAGTAGTACTGGTAGTAGTAGTAGCTGTAGAAGTAGCAGTGGTTGAATTAGTAGTTGTTGAAGTAGTAGTAGTAGTAGTAGTAGTGGCAGTAGTGGTAGTAGTAGTAGTGGTAGTAGTTTTAGTAAAAGTAGTAGTAGTAGTAGTAGTAGTGGTAGTAATGGTAGTAGTGACAGTAGTAGTAGTAGTAGTGATGGTGGTGATGGTGGTAGTAGTATTAGCAGTAGGGGTAGAAGTAGTAGTTTTAGTAGTAGTAGTAGTAGTAGCAGTAGTTTCAGTAAAAGTAGTAGTAGTAGTAGTAGTAGAAGTAGTAGTAGTGGTAGTAGTAGTAGTAGTAGTAGTAGTAGTGATGGTGGTGATGGTGGTGATGGTGGTAGTAGTATTAGCAGTAGGGGTAGAAGTAGTAGTAGCAGTAGTAGTTGTGTTAGTAGTAGTGGTAATAGTAGATGTAGTAGTAGTAGTAATTGTTGTAGTAGTACTGGTAGTAGTAGTAGCTGTAGAAGTAGCAGTGGTAGAATTAGTAGTTGTTGAAGTAGTAGTAGTAGTAGTAGTAGTAGTAGTAGTAGTAGTAGTAGTAGTAGTAGTAGTAGTGGCAGTAGTGGTAGTAGTAGTAGTGGTTGTAGTTTTAGTAAAAGTAGTAGTAGTAGTAGTAGTAGTAGTGGTAATAGTAGATGTAGTAGTAGTAGTAATTGTTGTAGTAGTACTGGTAGTAGTAGTAGCTGTAGAAGTAGCAGTGGTTGAATTAGTAGTTGTTGAAGTAGTAGTAGTAGTAGTAGTAGTAGTAGTGGCAGTAGTGGTAGTAGTAGTAGTGGTAGTAGTTTTAGTAAAAGTAGTAGTAGTAGTAGTAATAGTAGTAGTAGTGGTAGTAGTGGTAGTAGTGACAGTAGTAGTAGTAGTAGTGATGGTGGTGATGGTGGTAGTAGTATTAGCAGTAGGGGTAGAAGTAGTAGTATCAGTAGTAGTTGTGTTAGTAGTAGTGGTAATAGTAGATGTAGTAGTAGTTGTTGTAGTAGTACTGTTAGTAGTAGTAGCTGTAGATGTAGCAGTGGTAGTATTAGTAGTTGTTGAAGTAGTAGTAGTAGTAGTAGTGGCAGTAGTGGTAGTAGTAGTAGTGGTAGTAAAAGTAGCAGTAGTAGTAGTAGTAGTGGCAGTAGTGGTAGTAGTAGTAGTGGTAGTAAAAGTAGCAGTAGTAGTAGTAGTAGTAGTAGTAGCAGAAGTATTAGCATTAGTACTAGCGGTAATAGTAGTAGTAGCAGTTGTGGTGTCATTGGTAGTGGTAGTAGTAACAGAAGTCTTAGTAGTTGTAGTAGTAGTATCAGTTCTAGTAGTAGTAGTAGTAGTAGCAGTAGTAGTAGTAGTAGTAGTATCAGTTCTGGTAGTAGTAGTGGTAATAATGGTAGTAGTAGTAGTAGCAGCAGTGTTAGTTCTAGAAGTAATTTTCATATTAGTAGTAGTAGTAATAGTTTTAGTAGGGGTGGTGATAGTAGTTGTAGTAGGGGTGTTGATAGTAGTCGAAGAAGTTGTAGTTTTAGTAGTAGAGTTAGTAGTAGTAGAAGTAGTATCAGGAGAAGTAGTAGTGGTGGTGTTAGTAGTAGTAGTTGTGGTGGTAGTAGTATTAGTAGTGGTGGCAGTTGAGGATGGTAGTAGTTGTTGTAGTACTAGCATTAGTTGTAGTAGTATTAGTGGTAGTGGTAGTACAATTTTTAGTAGTAGTAGCAGCATTAGTAGTCGTAGTGGTAGTAGTAGTGGTGGTGGTGGTGGTTTTGGTGGTGGTGATGGTAATATTAGTGGTAGTAGTAGTGGTGCTAATTGGTGGTGGTAGTAGTAGTAGTGGTAGTAGTTGTGGAGGTCGTAGTAGTGGTAGTAGTAGTGGTGGTGGTAATAGTAGTAGTAGTAGTAGTAGTAGTAGTAGTAATAGTACTAGCAGTCATAGTTGTACCAGCATTAGTAGTAGTAGTAGTAGTAGTGGTATTAGCATTAGTACTTGCAGTAAAAGTAGTAGTAGTAGTAGTAATAGTAGTAGTAGTAGCAGCATTAGTAGTAGCAGCATTAGTAGTAGTAGTAGTAGTAGTAGTAGCAGCATTAGTAGTAGTAGTAGCATTAGTAGTAGTAGTAGTAGTTGTTGTTGTATTGGTATTAGCATTAGTACAAGCAGTAGTTGTAGTAGTTGTTGTAGTAGTAATATTACTAGCAGTAGTAGTAGCAGCAGCAATAGTAGTAGTAGTAGCAGCATTAGTAGTAGTAGTAGTAGCGGCATTAGTAGTAGGTGTAGTAGTAGTCGTAGCAGCATTAGTAGTAGCAGCATTAGTAGTAGTAGTAGTAGTATTAGCGTAAGTACTAGCAGTAGTTGTAGTAGTTGTTGTAGTAGTAATATTACTAGCAGTAGTAGTAGCAGCAGCAATAGTAGTAGTAGTAGCAGCAGTATTAGCATTAGTTCTAGCAGTAATAGTAGTAGTAGTAGTACTAGCAGTAGTAGTAGTTATAGCACTAGCAGTATTAGAAGTGCAGTAGTACTAGCAGTAGTAGTAGTAGTAGTAGCAGAAGTATTAGCATTAGTACTAGCGGTAATAGTAGTAGTGGTAGTAGCAGTAGTAGCTGCATAAGTACTAGTAGTAGTAGTAGTAGCAGTCGTGGTGGTATTGGTGGTGGTAGTAGTAGTAGTAGTCTTAGTAGTTGTAGTAGTAGTATCAGTTCTAGTAGTAGAAGTCGTAGAAGTAGTAGTAGTAGTCTTTGTAGTTGTAGTAGTAGTATCAGTTCTAGTAGTAGTACTAGTAGTAGCAGTAGTAGTAGTTGTAATAGTAGTATCAGTTCTAGTAGTAGTAGTTGTAGTAGTAGTTATAGTAGTAGTAGTGGTCATAATGGTAGTAGTAGTAGTAGCAGCAGTTTTAGTTCTAGAAGTAATTTTCATATTAGTAGTAGTAGTAATAGTTTTAGTAGTGGTGGTGATAGTAGTAGTCGTAGTAGGGGTAATGATAGTAGTAAAATAAGTTGTAGTTTTAGTAGTAGTAGAAGTAGTAGTAGGGGTAATGATAGTAGTTGAAGAAGTTGTAGTTTTAGTAGTAGTAGAAGTAGTAGCAGTACAGTAGTGGTGGTGTTAGTAGTAGTAGTTGTGGTGGTAGTAGTAGTAGTAGTAATGGTGGTAGTAGCTGTTGTAGTACTAGCATTAGTTGTAGTAGTATTAGTGGTAATGGTAGTAGACGTTTTAGTAGTAGTAGCAGCATTAGTAGTCATAGTAGTAGTAGTGGTGGTGGTGGTGTTGGTTTTGGTGGTGGTGATGGTGGTAGTAGTGGTGGTAGTAGTAGATGTAGTAGTAGTGGTGGAAATTGGTGGTGGTGGTAGTAGTAGTAGTAGTAGTAGTTGTTGTGGAGGTCGTAGTAGTGGTATTATTATTAGTAGTGGTGGTGGTGGTGGTGGTAATAGTAGGAGTAGTAGGAGTTGTAGGGGTAATGATAGTAGTAGAAGTAGTTGTAGTAGTAGTTTTTTAGTGGTAGTAGAAGTAGTAGCAGGAGAGGTAGTAGTGGTGGTGTTAGTAATAGTAGTTGTGGTGGTAGTAGTAGAAGTAGTGGTGGTAGTAGTGGTAGTTGTAGTGGTAGAAGTAGTGGTGGTAGTTGGTGGTGGTAGTAATAGTTGTAGTACTAGCATTAGTTGTGGTAGTAGTGGTGGTGGTGGTTGTAGAAATTTTAGTAGTAGTAGCAGCATTAGTAGTCGTAGTAGTAGTAGTGCTGGTGGTGGTGGTGGTTTTCCTGGTGGTGATGGTAGTAGTAGTGGTGGTAATTGGTGGTGGTAGTAGCAGTAGTATTAGTAGTAGTTGTGGAGGTCATAGTAGTAGTAGTAGTAGTGGTGGTGGTAGTAGTGGTGGTGGTGGTGGTGGTAGTAGTAGTAGTGGTGGTAGTAGTTGTGGTGGTGGTAGTAGTAGTGGTTGTAGTAGTAGGGGTGGTGGTGGTGGTGGTGGTAGTAGTAATGGTCGTGGTAGTAGTAGGGGTGGTAGTAGTAGTAGTAGTAGTAGTAGTAGTAGTAGTAGTAGTACAAGCAGTAGTTGTAGTTGTAATATTACTAGCAGTAGTAGTAGTAGCAGCAGTAGTAGTAGCAGTAGTGGCAGTAATAGTAGTAGTTGTAGTAGTTGTAGTGGTAGTAGTAGTTGTAGTACTAGCATTAGTTGTGGTAGTAGTGGTGGTGGTGGTTGTTTCAGTAGTAGTGTACTAGCATTAGTTGTAGTAGTATTAGTGGTAGTGGTAGTAGAAATGTTAGTAGTAGCAGCATTTGTAGTCGTAGTAGTAGTAGTGGTGGTGGTGGTGGTGGTTTTGGTGGTGGTGATGGTAGTAGTAGTGGTGGTAATTGGTGATGGTAGCAGTAGTGGTAGTAGTAGTGGTGGTAATTTGTGGTGGTAGTAGTAGTAGTATTAGTAGTAGTTGTGGAGGTCATAGTAGTAGTAGTAGTAGTGGTGGTGTTAGTAGTTGTGGTGGTGGTGGTGGTAGTAGTAGTGGTTGTAGTAGTAGTGGTGGTGGTAGAATTTCGTTGTAGTAGGGGTGGTAGTAGTAGTAGTAGTACTAGCAGCAGTTGTAGTTGTAATATTACTAGCAGTAGTAGTAGTAGCAGCAGTAGTAGTAGCAGTAGTAGCAGTAGCAGTAATAGTAGTAGTAGTTCTAGTAGTAGTTATACCACTAGCAGTAGTAGAAGAGCAGGAGGAGTAGCAGTAGTAGTAGTAGTAGCAGAAGTATTAGCATTAGTACTAGCGGTAATAGTAGTAGTAGTAGTAGTAGCTGTACTAGTAGTAGTAGTAGTAGTAGCAGTTGTGATGGTATTGGTGGTGGTAGTAGTAGCAAAAGTCAGTAGTAGTAGTTGTAGTGGTAGTATCAGTTCTAGTAGTAGTTGTTGTAGTTCTAGTAGTAGTAGTTCAAGTAGTAGTAGTGGTAATAATGGTAGTAGTAGTAGTAGCAGCAGTTTTAGTTCTAGAAGTAATTTTCATATTAGTAGTAGTAGGAATAGGAATTGGCTATAAGGGGGGCTGTAACAGTGTAACGGGTAGGGTTTAGCTGGAGCACTGACCTGCTTCTCCAGCCTGTCTAATCCCCTACCTGCTTGGTAGGGTTTAGCTGGAGCACTGACCTGCTTCTCTAGCCTGTCATTCCCCTACCTGCTTGGTAGGGTTTAGCTGGAGCACTGACCTGCTTCTCCAGCCTGTCTTTCCCCTACCTGCTTGGTAGGGTTTAGCTGGGGCACCGACCTGCTTCTCCAGCCTGTCTAATCCCCTACCTGCTTGGTAGGGTTTAGCTGGAGCACTGACCTGCTTCTCTAGCCTGTCTTTCCCCTACCTGCTTGGTAGGGTTTAGCTGGAGCACTGACCTGCCTCTCCAGCCCGTCTAATCCTCTACCTGCTTGATATGTGTAATGGAGTTTACTGTTCTGATTTCAATGTGCTACATTTTCCCTTTTCAATACTGACGTTTCCACCTAAGTAAGAAGCCTTCCTTAATGAAGGCCTTTGAAAACGATGCGTCAGAACAGCGTCTAATATGACTCTGACTACTTTATGCTGAATCCATTCATGCCTCCGCATGTATTATTCATATCATTTGCTCACATTACTTAAGTAGAAATCTGTTAAATGATTTGCGCATGTGTTGACTCCCAAGGCCCCTGGTCCAGAGTATCATGTTTAAAACCTACCCGGGTCTGTGGTTATGACTGGGCTTCCCCTGGGGTGTGTTCCCGAGACGTGTTCGTGTACTACACTAATATCCCTGATTGCCTCTCAGTACAACAGCTGAAGGTCAAATTGATATTCAACGTGCCCGTGTCATTAGAATGGAGTAATTATATATTCTCTCTTGCTATGCCTATAGCTGCCTGACTACATGGCCTTGCATTAGAGGAATCAGCATAGTAGGATTTCAAAGTAATTAGTTCAACCGTTATGTTTTTACCAGATCATGCTGCATAGGCTACATGTCCTAAGGGCTAGATATTACAGGATAATCAAGACAAATGTTGTTTTATTTACATTAATTTCCTCCCTTAGGTGCATGGTTGAAATGGCCAATGTTTAAATAGTAGGCTACATTTCAATTTGGGCCATAACTACTTGTTTAGCTTTAACAGAGTTTGTTTAATAGGGAAATAGAAGTTCCAAATGCAACCAATTCAAATCCTGTAGATGATCATCAATAAAAACATGTTTCAATGGAACTAACTGTATGCTGTCCTAAAGGAACTCAGCTGGTTCATTGGGCTGTCCTAAAGGATCTCAGCTGGTTCATTGGGCTGTCCTAAAGGATCTCAGCTGGTTCATTGGGCTGTCCTAAAGGATCTCAGCTGGTTCATTGGGCTGTCCTAAAGGAACTCAGCTCTTCACTGGGCTGTCCTAAATGAACTCAGCTGGTTCATTGGGCTGTCCTAAAGGAACTCAGCTGGTTCATTGGGCTGTCCTAAATTAACTCAGCTGGTTCATTGGGCTGTCCTAAAGGAACTCAGCTCTTCATTGGGCTGTCCTAAATGAACCCAGCTGTTTCATTGGGCTGTCTTAAAGGAACTCAGCTCTTCATTGGGCTGTCATAAATGAACTCAGCTGGTTCATTGGGCTGTCCTAAATGAACTCAGCTGGTTCATTGGGCTGTCCTACAGGAACTCAGCTCTTCATTGGGCTGTACTAAATGAACTCAGCTCTTCATTGGGCTGTCCTACAGGAACTCAGCTCTTCATTGGGCTGTCCTAAATGAACTCAGCTGGTTCATTGGGCTGTCCTAAAGGAACTCAGCTCTCATTGGGCTGTCCTGAAGGAACTCAGCTCTTCATTGGGCTGTCCTACAGGAACTCAGCTCTTCATTGGGCTGTCCTAAATGAACTCAGCTGGTTCATTGGGCTGTCCTAAAGGAACTCAGCTCTCATTGGGCTGTCCTGAAGGAACTCAGCTCTTCATTGGGCTGTCCTGAAGGAACTCAGCTCTTCATTGGGCTGTCCTGAAGGAACTCAGCTCTTCATTGGGCTGTCCTAAAGGAACTCAGCTGGTTCATTGGGCTGTCCTAAAGGAACTCAGCTCTCATTGGGCTGTCCTGAAGGAACTCAGCTCTCATTGGGCTGTCCTGAATGAACTCAGCTCTTCATTGGGGCAAGTACAATAGGCAATACACTAAAGGCCAATATGGTTTTATTTGACATAACTCATGTCACATGTGGCCATGCATCACCAACCCCAAAATAAAGCAGCTGTTTTGATTTATGCTTTTAGGTTAGCTGAAGCCTAACTTTTGTTCACTTATTTCAGGTGAGAAACCCTTCAAATGTGAGTTTGACGGCTGCGACCGACGTTTCGCCAACAGCAGTGACCGGAAGAAGCACTCCCACGTGCACACCAGCGATAAGCCGTACAACTGCAAAGTGAGAGGCTGTGACAAATCCTACACACACCCCAGCTCTCTCAGAAAACACATGAAAGTGCACTGCAAGTCTCCACCACCAAGTTCTGGCTACGAGTCTTCAACTCCGTCATTAGTGTCCCCATCATCGGACTTAGGCCGAGAGCCAGGGGCCTCGTCGCTCTCAGAACCAGCACCCTCGTCCCAACCCGCCAATTTAAGTGAGTGGTACGTCTGTCATAGTTCTGGTGCGAGCGGAACTCAGACACCTCCCAGCGGCTCCTCCAGCCCTGATCCCGGGGATGAGACGCACTACAGACACCCGGAGCCAAGGGACGCTTTCTAACCAAAACTGACCCAGAAAATAATTCTAAAAGTTATTGAAGATATTTTCCAATATACCCGCGGACTTACAAAATTAACACATCGAAAAGGTCTGTTTTCTAAGGCCCAAATCATTCAATGTACTGTCTGGCATATCGTACAAATTAGACACTGCCAAATGTATCTTGTGATAGCTCTCTTCTATCCCAATGTGGTTGGAAAAACATGTATTATTCTCGTACTCGGTTATTGTACGCATGTATTTTGCTGTATTAATTTGTAAATCGAGGTTTGACATCAATATCTTTTTAATTTATTTTTTGAATCTGACATGAGCATTTTTGTATTATCGAACCAAAGTGTTTCAATATATTAAAAAAAATGTACATTTGTAAATTGATACGTTTCGATGTGTAGGTGGTAACAGTCATTTTGTAAGCTTTGGTATTTCAGCAATTTTTTTTATTGTTTGCTACACTTATTTGTATAAAGTAAATAATTGAAACGTTTGGAGTTTCACGCAAGACAATTTGTCTCCATTTGTGATGGTCTACTCTATTGATTGACTCGTTTTCATATCGTCTATTTGATATTATTACATTCAATTCATAAATGTTTTGTCAACGTGGGCATTTTGTGATTTTGTAACTCTTGTCAAAATTTGTTAGTAATGCATTTTTATTAAAATGTAAATTAAAATCCTATCGAGAACATACACTCGAAATGTGATCCTATCGAGAACATACACTCGAAACGTGTACCAAACTGCCTTGTAATTTGTCAGTATTTTGAATAAATCGTGTATGATAAAAAATGTAATTTTCCTGTTCTGGGCCTTGACTTTTTAATATTGATAGAGACGTAAAACAACGAATTTATTCGAATGTATATACTATCAGGGTACTGTTAAACAATACATGACAAGGCGCTCTAAAACGCCTGGAATCTCACATGCTGCACTCACGTATAACAAGACAGCAGAGACGAATAACGCCAGTCTTTTTTAATGGAGCCGTGAGACCAAACACGTTTCTATCACTATATTCAACAGCGAGCCTTTCTGCCATTCTGTGGTTTATTTAATCCCAGGTACCATCTGTAACAGAACCCGGCGTAAGGGTTGAAAACATGTTGGACCCATATTAGACAACAGACACTTTTAGATTTTTGTTTCGTTTGAACAATGTTAATGTTTGATTTTTTGCTGCAATGTTCTACTGCTTTAGGCTCTTGCCAACGTGCAGCCGTAAAAACCATAAAGACACTTTGAAAATAAGCCATTGTCCTCGGGGTTGTATTTAGCATTGGTTTACTCTAAACTTACATCATCCCTGAACACTGGAAAATCACAAAGCAATTATTTAAAAGAAAATCCAGATTTTATTTTGTGAAAACATTATTCACTGGTCATGTCCATGTCTTATTTGTGTGGGATCTATTTTTCTCTTAGATAAAGTGTGGTTTTCTGCAGGGGAGATGCGGGCAGGGTTTGATGAAAGGCTCGTATATTCTCATCCAGACTTCAAAGATCTTTTAACACAAAGAGCCATTTCTTCATGACGGTGAGTCCTCACGGTGAATTAAGATTTCTATAGCAATAGCCGAGTCAAACTCGGATAATATGGGGCCATGTCCGAGGACTTCAGCGCCTCTTCAAAAGAATGTAATATTTGCTGCCCATGGGGTAGGAAACGGTCATCTATGGTCTTTCTATTCAATATAAAGAGAAAATGTTCTTTTGCTATATTTTTACAACTATCAAAAGAGAAGCCGATAGAATTACGCACGTATTCTCAGAATAATGGACTTGCATTGCAAAGCTGCTTGGATGCGTCCTGTGAACTTACTGTGGGTTCTGTGAACTGAAGACTGCGTTCACTGGGTTCTGCTTTCTTTAAGAAGAGCAGCGTATAAGCTTGTTTGGTGTTTGGTGTTGAGGGGAATGGGCACGACCACGTAAACAGTGGTTTTTAGAGATCTCCAAATAAGTGAAGTTTCCTATGTGACTGAGCTAATTGTAGTGCACACGGGCGTTTAGACTAGCTAACATGTAATAGCATTATGCTTCTAATAACATGAACATTCCTCTTATTAAAAACATATACAATAACAATTTGTCTGCATTTATTCCATAATTTCAAACATACACCAAGCACTGTTATGCACTAATTAAGACATGCACATCAATTATTTTACGAGGATCTGAGGCATATTTTGTCGTAAAGAGGCAGAGAGTCTGCAGAACCGGCTGCAGAACATAAGCCATTCTGAGGCACGAACAAGACGGGAGTCCCCAATGCCTGATACGTTTAGATGTTTGTTCATTTGGTGCTTGTATTTACTCTGTCCAAGTGCCCCACATAAAATAATGAATAATTAACACTACAACAAATAACCAAACGGTGGATTCCTCTCCTTAACATCAGCTCTTGTGCCTGAATTGGTTAAATTATAGTTCAGGCTCAATTGAAGCCAAGAGTCTTTGAAGCAGGACATAATATCTGAGTGATTCTACCATTCTTCCAAAGACGCAGATAACACGGAAAGACTTCTTTGTCCCGGATGTGTTCGACCAATCTTTGTTGCACCGTCCAAATCTTATAATTTCAGCCGTCAAAGATTAAACAAGGCTTGACGACGGAATGGTATAATTTTTTGTTTTTTTTAAATTGAACTCTGCAAGTCAGTTAAGAACAAATTCGTATTTACAATGACATTGTTCAGGAGAAGAACGTTAGATTTTTACATAGTCGGCACGGGGACTCAATACGGCAACCTTCCGGTTACTGACCTAACCCTCTGACCACTAGGCTACGTGTCTCTGTAAAAAACACCCACAAATCCAGTTGTTTCAATTCATTATTATAAAGTAACTGGTTCCACAGCCTTTTTTTGTATTGAACTTTTCTGTCCAAGTGTTACCTGAGCAAAAACACAATTGGTCTCCCAAATTTAGCTCCAAATTCATAAAACGTTGGCAAAAATAAAAATTAAAAATTTTGCGTTTGTTCAACTTGTGTCATATGTTCAATCAACAATAAATTATTATTTGGGAATTTTAACAAAAAAAGTTGATGCAGCTTCTAACACAATCTTTTTTTTTTTTTTTACCTTTATTTAACCAGGCAAGTCAGTTAAGAACAAATTCTTATTTTCAATGATGGCCTAGGAACAGTGGGTTAACTGCCTGTTCAGGGGCAGAATGACAAATTTGTACCTCGCAGCCTTCCGGTTGCTAGTCCAACGCTCTAACCACTAGGCTACCCTGCCGCCCGCCAACCTGCTAATAACACACAATGTTTCCAACTTATATATTTGAAGACATTGTCAGTAATTTTTTATTATTACCCAACATGAATTCACCTGGGATTTGACATCACAACCTCTTGGTTCACTGCATTCTGATGTGCCAGCTACACCACTCTGTCTGCATCAATTGTAAATTAACCTGACTATTCTCTCATCTTTGATTTGATGGACTTATTTAATTAATCAAAATAACTTTCATCAGTATCGTTGTCTAATGTCGGGGCGTATGACTCTGTTGTAGCGTTACTCCTTAAACACTATGATATATCAAATATTTGTTCTTGAGTGTACTTTAAACAGAGGTGAGATTTTACTTTGAAGTGCAAAGTGTATCAAAACAAGTATAATGATTCATTGACAGGTGACATAGCAGGAACAACAGAATGCTGTGCACCAACAGGTTGTGAGTTCATATCCCAGGTAAAGTTATGTTGAAAATAATTTACGGAACAAATAAACAAGCACAGCATGATCATAGGTGTAAGATAAATGCAGGGCAGATACTCAAATAATAATTTAGAATTGAATGAACATATGAGAAAAGTTGAGCAAACACATCTTAAGTTGACTGAATTTGTGCCTACTAAATTTTTTTAAATTCATGTAACACTTTGAATAAAAACTGAGTAGACAAACAAAGCCTGTGAAACCAGTTAATATTTAGTTGAAAAAACAACTTAATTCATACATCATATCCTACAAGTCTGTTATTATACTAGAAGAGGGAAGCACAGAGCACGTATTTAACTCATACATATCTGTCTTTACATTAGACTAGGGAAGCTGAGAGCACATATATAACTCAAACATATCTGTCTTTACATTAGACTAGGGAAGCTGAGAGCACATATATAACTCAAACATATCTGTCTTTACATTAGACTAGGGAAGCTGAGAGCACATATATAACTCATACATATCTGTCTTTACATTTGACTAGGGAAGCTGAGAGAACATATATAACTCATACATATCTGTCATTACATTAGACTAGGGAAGCCCAGAGCACGTATTTAACTCATACATATCTGTCTTTAAATTAGACTAGGGAAGCTGAGAGCATGTATTTAACTCATACATATCTGTCATTACATTAGACTAGGGAAGCCCAGAGCACGTATTTAACTAATACATATCTGTCTTTACATTAGACTAGGGAAGCTGAGAGCACATATATAACTCATACATGTCTGTCTTTACATTAGACTAGGGAAGCCCAGAGCACGTTTTTAACTCATACATGTCTGTCTTTACATTTGACTAGGGAAGCCCAGAGCACGTTTTTAACTCATACATATCTGTCTAGGGAAGCTGAGAGCACATATATAACTCATACATGTCTGTCTTTCCATTTGACTAGGGAAGCCCAGAGCACGTTTTTAACTTATACATGTCTGTCTTTACATTTGACTAGGGAAGCCCAGAGCACGTTTTTAACTCATACATGTCTGTCTTTACATTTGACTAGGGAAGCCCAGAGCACGTTTTTAACTCATACATGTCTGTCTTTACATTTGACTAGGGAAGCCCAGAGCACGTTTTTAACTCATACATATCTGTCTAGGGAAGCTGAGAGCACATATATAACTCATACATGTCTGTCTTTACATTTGACTAGGGAAGCCCAGAGCACGTTTGTAACTCATACATGTCTGTCTTTACATTTGACTAGGGAAGCCCAGAGCACGTTTTTAACTCATACATATCTGTCTAGGGAAGCTGAGAGCACATATATAATTCATACATGTCTGTCTTTACATTTGACTAGGGAAGCCCAGAGCACGTTTTTAACTCATACATGTCTGTCTTTACATTTGACTAGGGAAGCCCAGAGCACGTTTTTAACTCATACATGTCTGTCTTTACATTTGACTAGGGAAGCCCAGAGCACGTTTTTAACTCATACATGTCTGTCTTTACATTTGACTAGGGAAGCCCAGAGCACGTTTTTAACTCATACATGTCTGTCTTTACATTTGACTAGGGAAGCCCAGAGCACGTTTTTAACTCATACATATCTGTCTAGGGAAGCTGAGAGCACATATATAACTCATACATGTCTGTCTTTACATTAGACTAGGGAAGCCCAGAGCATGAGCAACAGTTACAAGCATATGTTACATTGATCTGCCGTTGATCTGTAAAATCTATTATACTTTATCTATAGTCTATAGTAGCTGACATATACTGGAAGTTTACGTCAGTCCCGTTATAGCTTAGTGAGGATACCACAGTTTACAGTCACCCCTTTATAGCTTAGTGAGGATATCACAGTTTAGAGTCACCCCTTTATAGCTTGGTGAGGATATCACAGTTTACTGTCACCCCTTTATAGCTTGGTGAGGGTTTCACAGTTTACAGTCACCCCTTTATAGCTTGGTGAGGGTTTCACAGTTTACAGTCACCCCTTTATAGCTCGGTGAGGATATCACAGTTTACAGTCACCCCTTTATAGCTCGGTGAGGATATCACAGTTTAGAGTCACCCCTTTATAGCTCGGTGAGGATATCACAGTTTACAGTCACCCCTTTATAGCTTGGTGAGGATATCACAGTTTAGAGTCACCCCTTTATAGCTCGATGAGGATATCACAGTTTACAGTCACCCCTTTATAGCTTAGTGAGGATATCACAGTTTAGAGTCACCCCTTTATAGCTCGGTGAGGATATCACAGTTTATAGTCACCCCTTTATAGCTTGGTGAGGATATCACAGTTTACAGTCACCCCTTTATAGCTCGATGAGGATATCACAGTTTACAGTCACCCCTTTATAGCTTAGTGAGGATATCACAGTTTAGAGTCACCCCTTTATAGCTCGGTGAGGATATCACAGTTTACAGTCACCCCTTTATAGCTTGGTGAGGATATCACAGTTTACAGTCACCCCTTTATAGCTCGATGAGGATATCACAGTTTACAGTCACCCCTTTATAGCTTAGTGAGGATATCACAGTTTGCAGTCAGCCCTTTATAGCTCGATGAGGATATCACAGTTTACAGTCACCCCTTTATAGCTTGGTGAGGATATCACAGTTTACAGTCACCCCTTTATAGCTTGGTGAGGATATCACAGTTTAGAGTCACCCCTTTATAGCTTGGTGAGGATATCACAGTTTACAGTCACCCCTTTATAGCTTGGTGAGGATATCACAGTTTACAGTCACCCCTTTATAGCTCGATGAGGATATCACAGTTTACAGTCACCCCTTTATAGCTTGGTGAGGATATCACAGTTTACAGTCACCCCTTTATAGCTTGGTGAGGATATCACAGTTTAGAGTCACCCCTTTATAGCTTGGTGAGCATATCACAGTTTACAGTCACCCCTTTATAGCTTGGTGAGGATATCACAGTTTACAGTCACCCCTTTATAGCTTAGTGAGGATATCACAGTTTACAGTCACCCCTTTATAGCTTAGTGAGGATATCACAGTTTACAGTCACCCCTTTATAGCTTGGTGAGGATATCACAGTTTACAGTCACCCCTTTATAGCTTGGTGAGGATATCACAGTTTGCAGTCACCCCTTTATAGCTCGATGAGGATATCACAGTTTACAGTCACCCCTTTATAGCTCGATGAGGATATCACAGTTTACAGTCACACCTTTATAGCTTAGTGAGGATATCACAGTTTACAGTCACCCCTTTATAGCTTGGTGAGGATATCACAGTTTACAGTCACCCTTTTATAGCTTGGTGAGGATATCACAATTTACAGTCACTCCTTTATAGCTTGGTGAGGATATCACAGTTTACAGTCACCCCTTTATAGCTTGGTGAGGATATCACAGTTTACAGTCACCCCTTTATAGCTTGGTGAGGATATCACAGTTTAGAGTCACCCCTTTATAGCTTAGTGAGGATATCACAGTTTACAGTCACCCCTTTATAGCTTAGTGAGGATATCACAGTTTACAGTCACCCCTTTATAGCTTAGTGAGGATATCACAGTTTACAGTCACCCCTTTATAGCTTAGTGAGGATATCACAGTTTAGAGTCACCCCTTTATAGCTCAGTGAGGATATCACAGTTTAGAGTCACCCCTTTATAGCTCGGTGAGGATATCACAGTTTAGAGTCACCCCTTTATAGCTTGGTGAGGATATCACAGTTTACAGTCACCCCTTTATAGCTTGGTGAGGATATCACAGTTTACAGTCACCCCTTTATAGCTTGGTGAGGATATCACAGTTTACAGTCACCCCTTTATAGCTCGATGAGGATATCACAGTTTACAGTCACCCCTTTATAGCTTGGTGAGGATATCACAGTTTAGAGTCACCCCTTTATAGCTTGGTGAGGATATCACAGTTTACAGTCACCCCTTTATAGCTTGGTGAGCATATCACAGTTTACAGTCACCCCTTTATAGCTCGATGAGGATATCACAGTTTACAGTCACCCCTTTATAGCTTGGTGAGGATATCACAGTTTACAGTCACCCCTTTATAGCTTGGTGAGGATATCACAGTTTACAGTCACCCCTTTATAGCTTGGTGAGCATATCACAGTTTACAGTCACCCCTTTATAGCTTGGTGAGCATATCACAGTTTACAGTCACCCCTTTATAGCTCGATGAGGATATCACAGTTTACAGTCACCCCTTTATAGCTTGGTGAGGATATCACAGTTTAGAGTCACCCCTTTATAGCTCGGTGAGCATATCACAGTTTACAGTCACCCCTTTATAGCTTAGTGAGGATATCACAGTTTAGAGTCACCCCATTATAGCTCGGTGAGGATATCACAGTTTACAGTCACCCCTTTATAGCTTGGTGAGGATATCACAGTTTACAGTCACCCCTTTATAGCTTAGTGAGGATATCACAGTTTAGAGTCACCCCTTTATAGCTCGGTGAGGATATCACAGTTTAGAGTCACCCCTTTATAGCTCGATGAGGATATCACAGTTTACAGTCAATCTTTTATAGCTTGGTGAGGATATCACAATTTACAGTCACTCCTTTATAGCTTGGTGAGGATATCACTGTTTACAGTCACCCCTTTATAGCTTGGTGAGAGTTTCACAGTTTACAGTCACCCCTTTATAGCTTGGTGAGGATATCACAGTTTACAGTCACCCCTTTATAGCTTGGTGAGGATATCACAGTTTACAGTCACCCCTTTATAGCTTGGTGAGGGTTTCACAGTTTACAGTCACCCCTTTATAGCTCGGTGAGGATATCACAATTTACAGTCACCTCTTTATAGCTTGGTGAGGGAATCACAGTAGTTGAGTCACCATATAGTTGACTTCCTAAGTGGTACTGTATTGCCTACAAAGTCCACTACTTTGGCCAGAGCCCAATGTTCCCTCTTAGAAATGTGTTTTCTCTAGATGGGAAGGCTGGATGGACAGTGTGAATGAGAAGGCTGGTTGGACAGCGTGATGGGGAAAACTGTTTGGACAGTGTGAATGAGAAGGCTGGTTGGACAGCGTGATGGGGAAGACAGGTTGGACAGCGTGATGGAGAAGGCTGGTTGGACAGCGTGATGAGGAAGACTGGTTGGATAGCGTGATGAGGAAGACTGGTTGGACAGCGTGATGGAGAAGGCTGGTTGGACAGAGTGATGAGGAAGACTGGTTGGATAGCGTGATGAGGAAGACTGGTTGGACAGCGTGATGAGGAAGACTGGTTGGATAGCGTGATGAGGAAGACTGGTTGGACAGCGTGATTAGAAGGCTGGTTAGACAGCGTGAATGAGAAGGCTGGTTGGACAGCGTGAATGAGAAGGCTGGTTGGACAGCATGATGGAGAAGTCTAGTTGGACAGTGTGATTTGGAAGGCTGGTTGGACAGCGTGAATGAGAAGGCTGGTTGGACAGCGTGAATGAGAAGGCTGTTAATGGGGAAGGCTGGTTGGACAGTGTGATGGAGAAGACTAGTTGGACAGTGTGATGGGGAAGGCTGGTTGGACAGCGTGATTTGGAAGGCTGGTTGGACAGTGTGATGGAGAAGGCTGGTTGGACACCGTGATTTGGAAGGCTGGTTGGACAGTGTGATGGAGAAGACTAGTTAAACAGCGTGAATGAGAAGGCTGGTTGGACAGCGTGATGGGGAAGGCTAGTTGGAGAGTGTGATGGAGAAGACTAGTTAAACAGCGTGAATGAGAAGGCTGGTTGGACAGCGTGATGGGGAAGGCTGGTTGGACAGTGTGATGGAGAAGACTAGTTGGACAGCGTGATGGTGAAGACTGGTTGGACAGCGTGAATGAGAAGGCAGGTTGGACAGCGTGATGGGGAAGGCTGTTTGGACAGTGTGATGGGGAAGGCTGGTTGGACAGTGTGATGAGGAAGGCTGGTTGGACAGCGTGATGGGGAAGGCTGGTTGGACAGCGTGATGGGGAAGGCTGGTTGGACAGCGTGATTTGGAATGCTGGTTGGACAGCGTGATGGGGAAGGCTGGTTGGACAGCGTGAATGAGAAGGCTGATTGGACAGCGTGATGAGGAAGGCTGGTTGGACAGCGTGATGGGGAAGGCTGGTTAGACAGCGTGAATGAGAAGGCTGATTGGACAGCGTGAATGAGAAGGCTGGTTGGACAGCGTGAATGAGAAGGCTGTTTGGACAGCGTGAATGAGGAAGACTGGTTGGACAGCGTGAATGAGAAGGCTGGTTGGATAGCGTGAATGAGAAGTGTGACCATCTTGTGACCATCACATAGTGTGACCATCATACTTGTATTTTTAGTAAATAATAGTAATAATAGTAGTAACAATAATTAATTAAATAAATTATAATATTAAAGACCATCCAAAACACAGAATATAGAACAAAGAGAACAATCAAAGCAATATGCAGGTTTTGTCAGATCTGGAGAACATAAGTACAGATTTATCAGAGGTCCTTGAAAGCTTTTCTGAACAGCACGGTCTTCAGCAGTGTAGAGGACAGAGACTCTGCAGCCCTAATAGTGTCTGGACGTGAGTTCCACAGACGCTGAGCTGCGCATCTGAAAGCCCCGTTACCCATAGTTTGTAGTCTGCTGTGGGGCCTGCTGAAGGGAGGAGCAAAGGGTGCGTGTGATGCAGACTCTCCTTTTTCGTGTGTGACAAAGAATTAGGGTTAGGATCCATCCCATGTTTGCTTCCTATCACCAAGCTAATCCCCACTAGGTTTAATTAATGAGCGTGCTCTGATCATCCGCTGACGACACTGTTATGTCAGCTTTAAGAACGGAGACTCTGGAACTACTGGCCGAGATGTGGTGTGTGTGTTTACATGTTAGAGCTGAGGCTGGCTGAGCTTCCTGTGTTTGCCACCAGTATGTCTGATTATACGGCAGTCTTGAAGATAAACATCAGCCGTACCTCCAACGTCAGAACACGTACAACCTTCTGTGTCTTCCTGACCAAAGGGAACCTAAAGCTGAAACATTGGCATGTATACAGGCTCTGATCCTATGAGTCACCAGACATAGCTAACCTCTGTTTTTTTCTTTACCTTTATTTTACTAGAGGTAAAGACTATTACTATTTTACTTGCCAGTCAGTTAAGAATTCGTGATTTCAATGACGGCCGAGGAACAGTGGGTTAACTGCAGAACGACAGATTTGTACCTTGTCAGCTCGGGGGTTTGAACTTGCAACCTATCGGTTACTAGTTCAAAGCTCTAACCATAGGGCTACCCTGCGCCCCAATGAATGCTTAACGTTCTATTAGAATCTCACACGGGTGTGTTATTTGCTCTGAATGTTTCTATATGTTGCATGTTATTCTGTTTAGATATGTAGCCTAAGTTTTACCTGTAACGTGGTAGTATAAATTCAGTGTCTAAGATATCAGATAACACCAGACTGAAGAGACAAGCCTAATTCAATGTCAAAAAGGTAATTTTCGTTAAAATATATAAGCATTTCATTAATTACAGATGAACTAAAAAATATATATATATTATTTTGCAAATATGCTACAAAAAGGAAATTAATCAATTTAATTTATTGTCCTTGGTCCTCTCAGCATCATACCAAAGTGTCCTAAAACCGTGTGTGAGTGTGAAATATAATTTCTTTGCAAAATCATGGAAGCGGTAATCCGATTTCCGGAAACTGTCCAGTATTATTGAACAAAGCTATTTTAATGGGGGGATTAGCGCGCGGGCCGTTCTGGAAGCCATTCAATGTTCCATTTCATGTCATAATGACCAGACATGGAGTGGCCCGGCCGGAACTCATAGTCTAAACCAAAAGACAGGTGCAATACCAAACAAGTCAATATATAAATGAGAAAAAGGACACTTCACCACACCACAAAGGGAAAAAGTGGATGTAGGATACAATTATCTCCAGTTAAATAATTACTTTGGCTTCCCAGAGTAAAACATAATAATGAATAATGGACTATAATTTTTTTCTATCACGAAAAGTCATGTTTTAAGATGAAAAACAAGCAAACACTGCTTGCATGTGTTAGATTAGTTGTTAGCATATCCAAGTCTACTGCATCAAACTAATGCTTTGTCCAAATATGAATAGGTCCTAGTGTTTTAATAATCATATTTATCGAGGTCGGGTTCAATTCAGATTACACCCTCGGGATATGTTATTTCACTTTAATAACAAACGTGACCCAACAATATAGGCATTCGACATTGTCGACTCATGGACAAAAATGAACAACAAGTTGTGAATTTGTGAGAGTCGAGTAAGTCAAAGCCAAGGATGAGTCATGACGCGAGTCGGCAGAATGTGCCCCCAAGTGTTCGGATTACCACCGTCCCCCAGTTTCAGGCGCGAATTTATTTTACTTTCATGGATGAGCGGACTCCCTCCAATGCGAATCAGACCCCATAGTTAGTACGTCTGAGCACGGAGCTCTAACTACCTTCGCATAATGTGGTAGAATGTGCAACACTACTTCGCACCTGCACATTGAATAGGAACTCCCTTTCAGAGAGAGATACGCTTGTTGGCCTTGAGACTCTATGACGCTGGATGAATGAAGCAGGCGACCCGTGCTTATTCCGCCTGCCTTTGATCCCACACTACCCTCTCTAATTTGCTGCTATAGTTTTCTACAAGGACAGCCTATTTAGTATTAGAACCTTCATTTAGACTAAATAGAGAATACACAACATGACATTAAAGGGGACGGGTCTTTATGATGATGCGTACAGTGCTTTATGAAAACGTATTTCAGCAGTTGAACCATCTTCATACAATCATCATCTTCTTCTCTCTTCAGCCTGTATGCTCTCCCAGTTGATTGCTACAAACGTCTAAGGTAAAATGTTGGTTCATTAACTCTGCAAAGTTGTTTGTGTTTACGCCTGTGCGTGTGCGTGTAGAGTGGCAGGTTCTACCCCTCATTGTACACATGACTATAGTCAATTCTAGATGTCCATGTATTGTTCTGTGTTATGATGTAATCAGCGACTTCATTGTTGATGCCAGCTCCTGTCAAACATGGTCTCTGTCTCGGGATTGGTCTGATTTAACCTTGCATTCATCTGAGAGGGCCTTTGGGAGAACTATCAACCAAAAGTCTCCAATAAGCAAGGATTTTCTATTAATATCCAGTGGGAAAAAAACATGTTATATTTGTTCTATTTGGCTTTTAGAATAGGTACACTTCTAGCTTTAATCAGCAGGGATTTGCAGAGAAAAAACATCTGGTAAATTCAGAATGTTGCTGTCAAATACGCTATGCAGCACATGTGCATTCCAAAACCTGTTACGCACGCAATTCATGTCAAACTATAGCTGACACTCCCACTTCAAGTAAAAACTTGATAAAAACGGAACCGATTGGTTGCCAAGAAGACAAACTATAAAACCAGGTAAATCAACATTTGCTCTCCAAATTAAAAAACCCGTCTGGTCGTCCCCCTAACGGAAAAGCAAATCAACGTTTTAATTTAATGTACTGCATCTGCGGGGGTCTATCAGTGAAAATAACGACATAACTGCAAACAAAACTAACGAAATTATCCAGAACGGGCATATTTCTCCCTGTCATTAATACGGGCCAGCCTGTCTATTAATCACAAGAACCAAATATGACAAATCAGAATGGAGCAGTGTGTGTGTGTGTGTGTGTGTGTGTGTGTGTGTGTGCGTGTGCGTGTGCGTGTGCGTGTGTGTGTGTGTATGTGTGTGTGTCTGTGTGTGTGTGTGTGTGTGTGTGTGTGTGTGTGTGTGTGTGTGTGTGTGTGTGCAGTGGCGTCACACACAATCAACATCTGAGGGGGCACAAAGTATGTAAGGATGGCTGGGGGAGAATTTAGCATTTTTCAAACACCTGAAACAGCTTTTTTTCCTGCAATCTAGAGCCCTAATTCAAAAAGCTTAATTCCATGTCAAAATGTCTATTATTCTCTATATGTAAGCACACCTCTTAGGCTTTGTATCCTCCTGACTGGCAATTTCTTTTTTTAAAGGAACAGTCCAAATCGTGTTTTTCATCATATTTGACAAATTTTGGATGATAGCAGATCGAAGTATGACTACTGACTATAGGCACAGTTTGATAATAAAGGTACTGTCCACTTCCCCCGTGTCACTTGGTTTCAAGAGGCGGGATTATTAATGGGATAGGGTGACACCACCGCTAACTCTCTA